>NC_092229.1:7194994-7209994 GCF_036320965.1 Panulirus ornatus
CTAAAGACAGGTGGCTCTTCCATAGCCACGCCAGATGGGCAGAAACGTCGGTGGAGCGCCGCAGTAAAGGCCTGTGGCTCGTTCCCTCCACCGCCACATAGACGACGCGAGAAGTCCGCTAGATTGGACGAGACGCAAGAGAAAATTCATTCACAAGGACAGAGTTCGAATAGAGTCACAAAGTCGTATTATGAGACCATACATATTACCACGATCTCCAAGATGACCTTAGATTACTTAGAGCCTTATGAAGATAACGACCTCTGGTCCTTAGATAAGGTCGGCTGAGAACTGGATTGCACCGTAAACAGAACTCTTATCTACCGAGTCCATTAGACTCCGTTATTTCCTACTGATGGAACACGAGGGACGACACCGCATTTTCGCCTGACCGGATCCCGTTTCACTGATTTAATGGAACATGATTTCCCGTGACTGAACGCGACGAGAATATTGCCAGCGACGTCGCGAGACGGGAGACACATGATATAGACTCATGGGTTGGGGGCCCACCCTGACCGGCCTGGGCGACCGTGAGGGGGGGGGGAGTGTGTCCTCGTTACGCCATCTCGTCCTGACTGAGAATATATGAATAAATAAGACGGGAGTAGTGGGGCGAGAACCAGACGTAGAACCAGGTGGTGTGGGGCCGCCAGGGGCCAGATGGAGTACCAAGTGGAGCTGTAGGAGAGCGAGACAACACCAGGTGTAGTGCAGCGAGACCAAGACACACAACACTAGGTGTGGTGTGGCGAGACCAGGACCCACCACATCTTGTGTGGTGGAGCGAGACCAGGACACAACACCGTGTGTAGAGCAGCGAGACCAAGACAAGACTCTAGATGCAGTGCAGCGAGACCAAGGCAAGACACCAGGTGTTGTGGAGCGAGACCAAAACAAGACACCAGATGTTGTGGAGCGAAACCAGGACACACACAACACCACGTGTAGTGGAGCGAGACCAGGACACACACAACACCACGTGTAGTGGAGCGAAACCAGGGCACACACACAACACCACGTATAGTGGAGCGAAACCAGGACCCACACACAACACCACGTGTAGTGGAGCGAGACCAGGACACACACACAACACCCAGTACAATGCTGGCAGCAGGCACAAGATGGGGGGGAGAGAGAGAGAGAGGGAAGGGGTAGTAGAGGAGGCGCACGCTTATGCATAATGCAAAATGTAAATTATTTACATTTTCGATAAAGTGGCAGGAAAATAGCCAGAGGGGAGGTGAGGGGGTTGCGGGAGAAGTTTGTTCAAGAAACCATACACGCCTCTCACTCGGGCCGGTCAGTGCTGACTCTTAAGACTTGCGTCCTTGGCATTGCACAGACGAATTCAGGTGGGAACAGACCACTAGGTCTCCTCTTCGAGGCTGTTTGTGATGGCTCTGTCACTCTGTCACTCAGCTCAGTAAAGGTAATTGGTTTCCAGATTGATATCTGATGCGTCCTGGAAGCTCCACATTACACGAGGAGGTTTAAGTCTGCGTCTATGACACAGAGACCCTCAATTGTTCATGTGTTATAGACTCTTTACTCTCTCTGGCAGGTCCTCCAGTTAGACAAAGGATTGGATCGTCCTTAAACGAAGTCCTACTCCCACATTTGGGGAGGTCCTCATT
The DNA here is from genome assembly GCF_036320965.1 of Panulirus ornatus. NCBI lineage: Eukaryota > Metazoa > Arthropoda > Malacostraca > Decapoda > Palinuridae > Panulirus > Panulirus ornatus. Next base: position 7,196,632 of record NC_092229.1, read on the forward strand.
CTACGGAGTCGATCGACCGAGTCGGGTTTAAAGGAATCTTAACTCAACTCTCCTAATGTGAACGTCAAAACTTGTCTCTGATTTACCCTTGCACCGTATAGGTGGTTCTCCTTCTGTCTTGTGTGGAAATTAGTTACGTTTCTGCTCCCGATACGTGGCTGCCATTAGCTTGTCTGTCTTCGCCATCGGTGAGACCATGCAGCGCTTGGCAAGCCGCTACCTTACGTAGTTCCTGTGTGGACGGACGTTGGCAGCTTTAAGGTCGACTGACCTAACTTTGCTTTCTTCCCTTACACCGCTAAACTTTGGAACTCTTTACCTTCTCATATCTTTCCATCCACCTTCATTTTTTTTTTTTTTTTGAGAGAGAGAGAGAGACAAGTTGTTCCCCTCCTCAGAAACTTTAGATTACTTTTGGTTTTGTTTTTTTTATTTTTTTTTTTTTCTCTTTTTACTCTTTTGCTAAACACAGTAATGTGGATCCCATCAGCGACCCCAAACTGTGACAAGGCAACACCAACTTTCCGTCCCTGAAACTCGAGACTCAGCCCACTGGCCAAAGTTGTCCAGACGATTCCTCCTCCCGTGTGATCTGCTGCAACCCTTCCTCCTCCTGCCATGTGATCTGCCGCAGCTGTCTTCTCCCGTGTGATCTGCTGCAACCCCTCCCCCCTTTCCTCCTGCCGTGTGATCTGCCGCAGCTGTCTTCTCCTCTCTGTGTGCCCTGCTGCAGCTGTTTCCTCCCGTGTTATCTGCTGCACCTGTCTTCTACCGTGTGATCCGCTGCAAAACCCTTCCCCTCCCGTGTGATGCGCTACATCCCCCACGTGTAACCTGCTGCATCCCTTCTCCCGTGTGATCCATCCTCCGCCTTGATACCATTGTTAGTACGGCCTTTCCTCAACCGTGTCTCTCTCATGACTGGCTAGCTGGGTTGAGAGAGACGAAGAAGCATTTTCAGAAGGTCTGTATTCTATGGTGTTTCTCCCAGGTGTGTGTATGTGTGTGTGTGTGTGTGTGTGTGTGTGTGTGTGTGTGTGTGTGTGTGTGTGTGTCTTTGTCTTTACATTCCCCTGTGCTTTTGTGTGTTCTCCCCAGACGTCCTCCTCACATCTTTGTAAAATTTACATAAGTGACCCTGAGTGTGGTGCATCGCTTCTTGGTGTGTTCTAGTATTTGCTGTCACCCCGGGCCACCTGAGTCCTGGACACCTACCATCTCCCCCGGGGCCTCCTGATGCAGCGGTCTGGGTACTGGACGCCCCTTCTCCCCTCCCTTTGAAAGGTCTGTTGACAGAGAGACAACTCTCGTAAACAGAGAGAGGCTTTTACAACGAGTGTCATCACTACACATGGCCTTTATCATATCACCTCAAAAGTGTGCAAAGCTGCGAAGCAAATACAATCTATTATCAGCATGTCATAACTTAACGTTTCGGCTACACCAAAAACGTAGGATTATTGTAAGTTTTGTGAATCATTGTATTGTCATCTCAAAGCCTTTCTAGGAGAAACGAAATGTCTGACTCCCATAAATCGTCTGTTCTTCCCTTCGCCTGATGCCTCAATGTATTTTCATATTATTCCTATCTGCTTTGCGTGTCTTCTCTCCTTTTTGTCCATCAACAAAATGGGGAGTTCTAGTTCGACTGAAGCCAGGGTTCTGTTTGCTTCAGGTAACATGCATTCAGAACCCAATGTTCATGTGCTTCAGGTTTGTGGATTACTTCTGTTAAAGATTCCAAGCTCATTATAGTTAATGGTATATGTGCGAGGGTCGCAACTAAAAGGAATTCGAGTGTTTACGAAGGTCGTTGATTGCGAAGTTGATCGAAGTCAGTGTTAAAGTTCACAAGGGCGTGAGGCTCTAATGTCACGAGCTTAAAGACTGAGCGATCCTGATGTTGAAGGTTTGCAAAGACAGTCGAAGTGTAGGACGAGAGTTGGGTCATCTTCGTAGACACCCCCAGAGTAGCGAGATCGTTGAATCCAATGGTACACGAAAGTTCTTCTTCCAGTAAAGTTCGTGTGGAGAGAGCAGCTATATATATGTGGCTCAGGTTCCGTCCTACACACACTGCTACGTGTTGGGTATTGATAGAGCCTTTGTGACTTGAGGTTTCTAGTTCTGTAAGAACATGAGAGACCCAGATAGTGTGTGTGTGTGTGTCTGTGTCTCTGTCCGCCTATCCCTCACCCTTTCCTTGGCCACCCGGGTCTGGGAACCAGGCAGGACCATCAACTGCAGATCAATATAGCCAGCCAGCAGAACCCACCTGTCATCAGAGCTTGGGAGGGGAGGTGGGTGTGGGGCAGCAGTAGCTTCCCTCCCTGAGCGATGGTCTGAGTCAAGGGCACAGGCGGGAATGTAATTGCCTCGAAGTCGGTATTTCTCTCTCTCTCTCACTCTCAGAGGTCGTCTTCCGGTATGTGAGGCGACCAGCCACCTCCTCCCCCTAATCCTTACCCCCATCCCCCATCTCTCCTCTTCCACCCCAACCTCCACCCGTCCCGCCTCCTCTTCCACCACCCCTTCCCCCAACCTTCCCACTATCCCTCACACCTATGGTCATTTCTTAATTCCAAAACTTTCAGGATTTTTCCGTTTTTTGGGGTTTTTTTTTTTTGCAAAGTATCCGGGGTTTTTTTCTCTCTCTCTCAAAAGTGATCCAAACTTTTGACCTCGGGTTATTATGATTCTTGAACTCTTTCTGTGATGAAGACTTCTTGGTCAACCAGCTGGCTTCCTGGCTGATCGTATGACCCCCCCACTACTACTACTACCACTGTCAGGACTGACTGTGTCTGTCAGCCAGTCAGCAGGCTATCCCCCCATCACGACCTCCTCTGACACACCTGACTCTGTTTCTGTTTATGAAACTGGTCGTTCAGTGTACGAAGCACGACAGGTGTATCTGTAATGACACTGTGTCCTCCAGAGTGTATTAGACAAAAAGAGCAAAAAAAATAAATAAGAGAAAATGTACATATTCTTCATTTCACACACACACACACACACACACACACACACACACACACACACACACACACACACACACACACACACACACACACACACACACACACACACACACACTCATACACTACACACACACACACACACACATATATATATATATATATATATATATATATATATAACTTTTAAACTATTCGCCATTTCCCTCGTTAGCGAGGTAGCGTTAAGAACAGTGGACTTGGCCTTTTTTGGAATATCCTCACCTGGCCCCCTCTATTCCTTCTTTTGGAAAATTGAAAAAAAAAACGAGAGGGGAGGATTTCCAGCCCCCCGCTCCCTCCCCTTTTAGTCGCCTTCTACGACACGCAGGGAATACGTGGGAAGTATTCTTAATCCCCTATCCCCAGGGATGATATATATATATATATATATATATATATATATATATATATATATATATATATATATATATATATATATATATATATATATATATCCCTGTTATCCCTGGGGATAGGGGAGAAAGAATACTTCCCACGTATTCCCTGCGTGTCGTAGAAGGCGACTAAAAGGGGAGGGAGCGGGGGGCTGGAAATCCTCCCCTCTCGGGTTTTTTTTTTTTTTTTTTTTTTTTTCAAAAGAAGGAACAGAGAATTGGGCCAGGTGAGGGTATTCCCTCAAAGGCCCAGTCCTCTGTTCTTAACGCTACCTCGCTAATGCGGGAAATGGCGAATAGTTTGAAAGAAAGATATATATATATATATATATATATATATATATATATATATATATATATATATATATATATATATATATATATATATATATGTGTGTGTGTGTGTGTAAACCTGCTTGTCTTTCCCACCTTAACAAGATAGCGTCAGGAGCAAACCACATACCCTTCGGGAAAAAAAAGGGAATCTTCGCTCCACACCTGATTTCAGAATGTGACAATACAGAAGGGGAGGGTTTCTAGCCTCCCCCTTTCCATCCCTTTTAGTCGTTTTCTACGACGCTCAGGAGATACATGGGTAGCTGTCCTTCTTCCACCCTGTCCCCAGATACATGTGTCTGTTTGGTTAAGCATATAAAGATGTAGTGTGGCCACCATGGGGATCTGTGTCACTCTATGCCAGTTTGTCTGTGTCTCGAGGCACCCAGGGGTGCGTGTGTGTGTCGTGCTCTGTGCCAGTTTGTCTGTCTTGCGTCACTTGAAGGGGAAGGGAGAAGTTCTGTGCTCCTCTGGTTTCAATGATTCTGTGTACTAGTCCACAAAAGGTCTGTGTTCCTCTGTCAGTGGTGTCTGTGTACGAATCCCCACCCGTGGTCCGTGTGTCTTTACCAGTGGTGTCTGTGTACGAATCCCCACCCGTGGTCCGTGTGTCTTTACGAGTGGTGTCTGTATACGAATCCCCCCCACCCGTGGTCCGTGTGTCTTTACGAGTGGTGTCTGTGTACGAATCCCCCCCCCCCCTCACCCGTGGTCCATTTGTCTTTACCAGTGGTGTCTGTATGAATCGATCAGAAGTCTGTGGTCCTCCATCAGTGTGTTTGTGCACGGGGGGGGTCGGTCTGTGGCCTCTCGTGTGTGTGTGTGTGTGTGTGTGTGTGTGTGTGTGTGTGTGACGCCTACCACAGAATTCTTTTCCTCCCAGAGACACCTTGTTTGAGAGAGCACGTACCTCCCACTCCCTGCTGGTACAACGGCAGACCTACGTACAAGCGAGGACACAAATGAGTCCCAGTGTGTTCACGTCGGAATGCACCTGAATTACATCTTCTCGCCACCTTTATAGTTTTTCTTTTCTTACTCCTGTGTGAATTTTCATGCAATTAAATGGTTTTAATTTTTCTCTTTCTCTCTCTCTCTCTTTTTCCGTCATTTGTTTGGCATTTTTACAGTTTGATGTAATGGTCCCTTTAATTATTCCCCACGTTAACGTAATCGAATCTCATTTACATGATTGGAGAGTGATGGTTGGTTCTTTGTTTTCTCGGTATCAATTATTTAGATCATCAAATGTTCGAGAAAAATTATATATATATATTTATTTATTTATTTTGCTTTGTCGCTGTCTCCCGCGTTAGCGAGGTAGCGCAAGGAAACAGACGAAAGAATGGCCCAACCCACCCACATACACATGTATATACATACACGTCCACACACGCAAATATACATACCTATACATCTCAACGTATACATATATATTCACACACAGACATATACATATATACACATGTACATAATTCATACTGTCTGCCTTTATTCATTCCCATCGCCACCTCGCCACACATGAACTAACACCCCCCTCCCCCCTCATGTGTGCTAGGTAGCGCTAGGAAAAGACAACAAAGGCCCCATTCGTTCACACTCAGTCTCTAGCTGTCATGTAATAATGCACCGAAACCACAGCTCCCTTTCCACATCCAGGCCCCACAGAACTTACCATGGTTTACCCCAGACGCTTCACATGCCCTGGTTCAATCCATTGACAGCACGTCGGCCCCGGTATACCACATCGTTCCAATTCACTCTATTCCTTGTACGCCTTTCACCCTCCTGCATGTTCAGGCCCCGATCACTCAAAATCTTTTTCACTCCATCTTTCCACCTCCAATTTGGTCTTCCACTTCTCTTCATTCCCTCCACCTCCGACACATATGTCCTCTTGGTCAATCTTTCCTCACTCATTCTCTCCATGTGACCAAACCATTTCAAAACACCCTCTTCTGCTCTCTCAACCACATTCTTTTTATTACCACACATCTCTCTTACCTTATCATTACTTTCTCGATCAAACCACCTCACACCACACATTGTCCTCAAACATCTCATTTCCAGCACATCCACCCTCCTGCGCACAACTCTATCCATAGCCCACGCCTCGCAACCATACAACATTGTTGGAACCACTGTTCCTTCAAACATACCCATTTTTGCTTTCCGAGATAATGTTTACGACTTCCACACATTCTTCAAGGCTCCCAGAATTTTCGCCTCCTCCCCTACCATCTATGATTCACTTCCGCTTCCATGGTTCCATCCGCTGCCAAATCCACTCCCAGATATCTAAAACACTTTACTTCCTCCAGTTTTTCTCCATTCAAACTTACCTCCCAATTGACTTGACCCTCAACCCTACTGTACCTAATAACCTTGCTCTTATTCACACACATATATATATATATATATATATATATATATATATATATATATATATATATATATATATATATATATATATTACACAGGAAGGGAAAAAGAAAATGGAGTGTCTTGCTGATGTCTTTTTTTTTCCCTAGACTTCATTGTTTTCCAAGTTCTCATTTAGCATTTCATGTGGGAGGGAAAAAAAGAATATTCTCTTTCAACAACTCGTAATTATCATACCATACCAAAACAACGTATTTACGTCACCTGCTCGTCCGTATATACGGTGTGTACTTACCGACTCTTATCATCCTTTGAGACACCTTTCCTGTTTTGCCATTGTATAAAAGCCTTCCTTGGAGCTTGCTCCAAAAAAAAAAAAGAAGAAAAAATACGTCTTTTTTCTGTAACATTTTTTTTTTTCTTTAGTTTTCCCTCCCAGCAGGCAGGATCCCCAACCCCATCGCTCTAGCGTATGACTCGCCGCTCCTCCGCCTACTTTTAATACCCAGTTTCTGCAGTGCAGCGCCAGGGTGTCTTCGTCCTTTTGAAAAAAAAAAAAAGAACGAGAACCTGTGAATTTTGGGGAACCTTTATATAAGCATTTTTGTCCGGGAGGCCTTTAACAAGACACCCTACACGCATCCATTGTCTTCCCCAGGCACAATGACTTGGCGTGGAACATCCGAAACTTCGTCCACAACAAATTGGAGAAGGTAGACATGTCGCAGAACCTGAGCAACGTGGAGCCTTGGGGGAGCTCGCCCTGGTCCCACACCGACCTGGCCAGGATGCGACACGGCAGGGTCGGAGCGCAGGTAAGTCTCTGCTTAGTTGGGGCGTCGGCAGGTGGATCAATACTTAGTGGGACGTCGGCAGGTGAGTTGGGGGATCGTAGGGACGTCGGCAGGTGGATCAATGCTTAGTGGGACGTCGGCAGGTGAGTTGGGGGATCGTAGGGACGTCGGCAGGTGGATCAATGCTTAGTGGGACGTCGGCAGGTGAGTTGGGGGATCATAGGGACGTCGGCAGGTGGATCAATACTTAGTGGGACGTCGGCAGGTGGATCAATACTTAGTGGGACGTCGGCAGGTGAGTTGGGGGATCATAGGGACGTCGGCAGGTGGATCAATACTTAGTGGGACGTCGGCAGGTGGATCAGTACTTAGTGGGACGTCGGCAGGTGAGTTGGGGCATCATAGGGACGTCGGTACGTGGATTGGGAATCATAGGGACGTCGGCAGGTGGATCAATACCTAGTGGGACGTCGGCAGGTGAGTTGGGGGATCATAGGGACGTTGGCAGGTGGATCAATACCTAGTGGGACGTCGCCAGATGAGTTGGGGGATCATAGGGACGTCGGCATGTGGATCAATACTTAGTGGGACGTCGGCAGGTGAGTTGGGGGATCGTAGGGACGTCGGCAGGTGGATCAATACTTAGTGGGACGTCGGCAGGTGAGTTGGGGGATCATAGGGACGTCGGCAGGTGGATCAATACTTAGTGGGACGTCGGCAGGTGAGTTGGGGCATCATAGGGACGTCGGTACGTGGATTGGGAATCATAGGGACGTCGGCAGGTGGATCAATACCTAGTGGGACGTCGGCAGGTGGGTTGGGGGATCATAGGGACGTTGGCAGGTGGATCAATACCTAGTGGGACGTCGCCAGATGAGTTGGGGGATCATAGGGACGTCGGCAGGTGGATCAATACCCAGTGGGACGTCGGCAGGTGAGTTGGGGGATCATAGGGACGTCGGCAGGTGGATCAATACCCAGTGGGACGTCGGCAGGTGGATTGGGAATCTTATGGGACGTCGGCAGGTGGATCAATACCTAGTGGGACGTCGGCAGGTGAGTTAGGGATCATAGGGCTCGGCAGGTGAAATTATTTTAGGGAAATTTTTCAGGTGGTGACCCCCGGGAAAGCGGGGTGGGGGATCACTGTACATTTGTAACCACTTACCATCCTCCCTTCCTACTCGTACATAAGCCTGACAATCCTCAGGCATCTTACTTGGAGCCATACTTGCACTGTCACACACACACACACACACACACACACACACACACACACACACCACGCACACACATACACACACACACACACACACACACACACACACACACACACACACACACACACACACGATAAATTCAACTGCTTGCACTCCAGCTTTTATGCCACACATCATCGTTCGCAAGGCTCTTCTCTTTTCATCAAATCATTCGCCATGACTCCCTCGCTCCACGTACCTCCACGACCCAAACGCCCCACATCTGCCACATTACCATCTAACTCATTCAAATATCCATGAGATTCCCCGTTTCATCCCATCTTTACCTCCTGCTTGCGTGTTTCCGCTTTCCCTCTATTCTATATCTTGCTGATGCTCCCAGTTCTTCTCCTCACCCTGTCTTCCTCTTTCCACAACATTTTCTTAATCTCCCTGAAAGTCTGGCGATCCTCCCTCACCCCATATCGTATTTGTTGTCTTCTTCATCCCTTGCAGCACCTTCCCCTTGACCTCCTGCCACTTTATCCTGCGTGTTTCCCCGTGACTTGCCCCTCCTTCCTTGTATTCAACGCCCATACACCTCACTTTTGTCTTTCGCTAACAGCTTAACTTCCTCATCCCACCGTTCACTACCCTTGCGCATCCTATCCTCCTTACAATGCAAGCGTCACGCGTACAAGTAAGCGATGCTTCTCTGTATAACAAATTCAGTTCCTCGCTCATTCCCTTAGTTTTATTTGCTCTCACCTTTTGTCATTCCTCGTCCAACCTCTCTGAATGTCTCTGCATACACTCCTCTTTTCCTTTCTCACTCACTTTCACTTCATCTGTCTCATGTCATTTTCTCTTTTCTTCAGACCGCTATAAGCTTTCGCACTCGCCTCCATGGAACATCCCACCTGCTGCCCTTTCTTAGCACATTCACATCCAACAGCCTCTCCTCTACACGCTCGTCAATTAGCACGCAGTCCAATAGTGTCTCTTGAACCCAAAGCCGCTCTCACCCACGTAGATTTATAGATGCCCCTATTTTAAAACCAGTTATCCGCGCTTGCCAGTCTTTCTTCAACACACAACTCGAGAAGCTGTTCACCATTTCCATTTACACCGAGTACCACACGCACCTCAATTATACCTTCAAATTCCACGCCAACCCACTCTTGCATTCAAATCTCCTACCACTGATACTTGATTCCTTGCTTTAAATTGCTGACACACTCACTCAACTCCTTCAAAAACACTCGCCTCTCTTCCTCACTCCTCTCACAAACCAGATTCACGTACTAGAAAAAAAAAATGCAGTTTCACATTGATAGAAGAAATCAAAACCCACACTGGAGAAAATGAAAGATATCTGGATGCTCTCTATTCCACATCCAAGCTTTAGGATCTTTCTCTGGAAACTAGTATGAAATTTAAGACTAAAAAGAAGTGGGGTCACATCAGGAGTACGTTGCGAGCATCAGGCCAGGTCTTAAGAACTGTCGTATGGGTCGAGGTTAAGGTCGTGTACCTGAGATAATCGACTTAAAGGCTTTTAGGGTGATAGGGTATGGAGACCAGTGCCCTCTGGTGGGATTAATATTGTCCTTGTAAGCAGTGGATGTAGATCCAAAATATTCTTAAAGGCTTTGGTATGGCATTTAGACCGGAGGCGTTATTCCATTTCATACTGGGGGTCTTCGCAGCGGACATTATTAAAAAAGAGGTTACTTGGCCACATCTAACTGCTCTCGCATGCCCAGTGACACTGATAGCTAGGCTTAGTAAGGTCAAGTTTGATCAGTGTACATCACATCAACACTGGCTACGATGAATGTTACGATATCCGACTGGGCTGCTTTCCTTCGTAGATATTGAAGAGATTTTTGAACTACCTCGTTAAGGCAGGTAATTATCATTTCACTCCCATCATTCGTTGAGGAAAATTGTCGTGTGTGTGTGTGTGTGTGTGTGTGTGTGTGTGTGTGTGTGTGTGTGTGTGTGTGTGTGTGTGTGATGAGTATAGACAAAGAATATATCGGGTTTTCCTTTTTTTTTTTGCATAACATTCTTTTACTTCATGACTGATGTATTCATGAATATTACGAATCTGGCCATTGTATAAGTTCGATTTGACTCATGCTTGACCTAAGATCCATTCTTGATGTTCCAGCTTCTTCAGACGTTGTTCTATGTTTAATTCCTGCTTCAAATGTTGTTAGATCCATATTCCCATGGCTCTTATAGGTATCCCGACAGACGAAATCTCTTAATCTATTCTCCTTGCTTACTTGGAAATAACTCCCTGAGTAGGCTTTCTATATTCTATGAATTCTATATGGCCTCCATCCTTTCATGATCATTACAGCCGGGGGAGATGGAAGCACTCCCTTCACAGTGCTGTGGTTATTTAAGCCTTCGGTTCAACTCGTAGATCAGTAATGGTGGTTTTTATTTTTCCCTGATATATGTGGTAGTGAATTTACGAAGGAGCCCGCCATCGCACAGCTTTCCTTAAAAGTACGACCCACTCGTCCATAAATCTCTCGAGATAATCTTCAACAAATGATGAGATGTCTGTCTGTCTGTCTCACTGCGGGAAAAGCTTTTTTTCCCTCTGTAGCTCATTTATCCTTTTACTTTAAAGCTGGGAGCAAGGAAGTTTAATAGGTTTAAAAAAAGATATAGAGTATAAATGGGAGCCTCCATCTATCGTTCCAAACTGGATGACTATCGTCTACATATCCAAATCATCGTCTGTCCCATAGTTTAGTTTGAGGTTTAAGGTTAAGATACACAATATTCCTTGTATAGATTTGATAACACTAGAGAGAGAGGGAAGGAGGGCGTTCCACACACACACACACACACACACACACACACACTGACACACACACACACACGCACACACACACACACACACACACGCACACACACACACACACACACACACACACACACACACACACACACACACACACACACACCTGGTTCTACACGCTCGTGGTTCCCTCTAGTTGCCACGTTGATCAAAGGAAGGTCCACGACAATATCAACTTGATACAAGACGCCTGGAGATAAGATGTGATAACATTGTGCCTAATCAGGTTCTGGACGAACAGGAACTTACAGTTAGATGGTAATGGGACGAGGCGGGGAGGAGGGAATGGTCGTACCATGAGGATCGGGATGAACGAGGATAAGACTTAATGGTTTACTCTGAGGATAAGGGACAGACAAAACTGGCAGGGGATAGGCGATAGAACGACTCGAAGGAGGCGCTTAGTAGAGGCGGTAGGACATGTGCACGTGACGAAGACAAGAGGATGAAGACCGTAGTGGGAGAGAGAGAGAGAGAGAGAGAGAGAGAGAGAGAGAGAGAGAGGCGAAGGGACAGCTGATCAAAGAAATACGAGCCAGAAGAAGGGCGTTCGAAACACATCGTCCCTACTGAAGGGGTGATGCTTGTTGATACATGCGAGGCTGTTGAAACGGTAAGGCAAAAGGCTGTATGGAGATAAGGGGAGAGGAGGAGTCAGGAGGGAAGGAAGAGGAGGAACAACATATTCTCCAGAACAGTACGACAAGCCAAAAGCCCGAGTAGAAGGAAAGGAAAACGAGACACCAGTTGCGATGAGAGGCAGACTCAAGGCGTTGTGGAGGCAGACAGACATGCGATAAGCAATGTGACTTAGACCTTCGGAGAAAGAAGCTCCACCACACGAGAAATTTAAGATTAAGCAAAGGACGAGGCGGAAATGGCCAAAAAAAAAGAAGGAACTGTGACAGAAAGACGGGAAGTCCAAACCGCGACTTCGAAAGATGTCGCCGGGAGAGAGCGAGTGTGTGTTCGTGTCGGGGGACGACGCCGCCGGAGATGACCGAGGAGGCGTCGTGGGACAAAGGTATACACCTTGGATGAGGAGCGTCAGGGGATCGGAGCAAGGCTACTAAAGCACTTGCAGGAGCACGGAAGTATGACACATACACATCCTGACTGTCAATACAACACGCTTAATTCTGGAAGTTGCCGGGAGAGGAAAAGAAAGAATTGGTGGAATGTGATGAAGATATCGAGAAAGATGAGGAAAATGGATTCGGAATAAGTATACACACGGAGGATGTAGTGTATACGAAGGAGACGAAGAAGGTAGGAACATTTTTCCCTTTTTGCAAGGGTATGAGGACAGTACCTCTGTGTGTATCCCTCTGGGGAGGAGAGAGTGGCACAGGCGCTCAGGACGTGAGCTCGGCCGGCGTTGTGCACAGCAGTCAACAGTAGGTGAGGGGAGGAGGGCTCGTAGCAAATGTGAGGAGGAGGAGGAAGGCAGTGGTGAGTGAGGAAGAGGAGGAGGGTTGAAGTGAGTGAGCGTTGGACGACAGTCGTGATGAGAGGAGAAGAGCAGGGGGAGGGGAGTGTGGGCGGCACTTGAGTGAGAGGAGGAGAGTAGCCATGAGTGAGAGGAGGAAGGGGTAATAGTGAATGAAACATATAACCAATTTCTTTTCCTGAAAATCGTCCCACCTCGCTAGAGGATGAGGAGCAAATACAGAGGGAGTCTGATGTTAGATTGGGTGGGTACCCGAGGGTGTTGGCCATAACGTGTGGCGCCTCTGGTGAGTGTCGGGAGGGGAGGCCTCTCTCTCTCTCTCTCTCTCTCTCTCTCTCTCTCTCTCTCTCTCTCTCTCTCTCTCTCTCTCTCTCTCTCTCTCTCTCTCTCTCTCTCTCTCCTTGCAACTATGGCCTGCAGAGGAGAATCAAATCACCGAATGACCTGATTACGTAACGCATGTTGGGGGCATGGCCTCATGGGAAACCGTGCATGCGAACAATGGGAGAGAGAGAGAGAGAGAGAGAGAGAGAGAGAGAGAGAGAGAGAGAGAGAGAGAGAGAGAGAGAGACCGACCGACCTTGCCACCAGATAACGAGACGAGAGAGAGACGCGGAGCCTTGCTCGAGCGGAGAGAGATGAGAGGAAGGAGACAGAGACGCTGAGGATGTCACTGAGGGAGAGGAAGGAGACAGAGACGCTGAGGATGTCACTGAGGGAGAGGAAGGAGACAGAGACGCTGAGGATGTCACTGAGGGAGAGGAAGGAGACAGAGACGCTGAGGATGTCACTGAGGGAGAGGAAGGAGACAGAGACGCTGAGGATGTCACTGAGGGAGAGGAAGGAGACAGAGACGCTGAGGATGTCACTGAGGGAGAGGAAGGAGACAGAGACGCTGAGGAT
>NC_092229.1:7212494-7254994 GCF_036320965.1 Panulirus ornatus
ACCCCTCTTTCCTCATACACGTCATCCCGTGACCCTTCCCCCTGTCATCCCATCTCCTCATTTCCTCAGTCAACATTCTCTCTCTCTCTCTCTCTCTCTCTCTCTCTCTCTCTCTCTCTCTCTCTCTCTCTCTCTCTCTCTCTCTCTCTCTCTCTCTCTCTCTCTCTCTTTCTCTCTCTCTCTCTCTCTCCTTCATCTTTTTTTTTTTTCTTTCATCATGTCTAAAGCGCTTCTTTGCTTCCAGATGCCCTACCAGTTTACCAGCTTGAGTATCTGTCCTCACATTGTACATTTATTAATAGCCCATCCTCCTCCATCTATACGTACAAAAAAAAAAGAAAAATTGAAGGACTTTCACTGGTGAACTGCTTTCTACTACTTCAGTATCTGTCCAGACCTCACATGACCTCTGCCCATGACCTCATGACTCACCGTTACCACCTCGGTCTCAAAATCCTTTTCCTCACGCGTGCCAAAGCCTCTCCGTTATCATGCTCTCAAGTTCGCTGTTGTCCCCCACCATTGGCATAGAATCATTTGCATACATCAACGTCTCCGCTTCCCACGCTCTTTTATCCTCCCATCCTCTGCTTCCAGTTGGTTCAGGCAAAATCCACCCTGATGGTTCCAGATGTTCCAGGTAAAATCACCCTCGGTGCTTCCAGTAGTTCCAGGCCCAAAATCACCCGGATGGTTGCCATCCACTGTGAGGTTCGACAGTGATCAGGGTGTAACACGGTCGTCCCACACGAGACGAAACCCAGAACCACTTGCCTGTTCTCACAGCTCCTCTGACGCATGCCTCCCTCTCATGACACAGTTGTCCCTGACACATGCCTCCCTCTCATGACACAGTTGTCCCTGACACATGCCTCCCTATCATGACACAGTTGTCCCTGACACATGCCTCCCTCTCATGGCATATTTGTCCTCACACTTGCCTCTCTCTCATGACACAGTTGTCCCTGACACATGCCTCTCTCTCATGACAGTTGTCACTGACACATGCCTCTCTCTCATGACACAGTTGTCCCTGACACATGCCTCCCTCTCATGGCATATTTGTCCTCACACTTGCCTCCCTCTCATGACACAGTTGTCCCTGACACATGCCTCTCTCTCATGGCACAGTTGTCACTGACACATGCCTCCCTCTCATGGCATATTTGTCCTCACACTTGCCTCTCTCTCATGACAGTTGTCACTGACACATGCCTCTCTCTCATGACACAGTTGTCACTGACACATGCCTCCCTCTCATGGCATATTTGTCCTCACACTTGCCTCCCTCTCATGACACAGTTGTCCCTGACACATGCCTCCCTCTCATGACACAGTTGTCCCTGACACATGCCTCCCTCTCATGACACATTTGTCCCTGACACATGCCGCTCTCTCATGGCATATTTGTCCTCACACTTGCCTCCCTCTCATGACACATTTGTCCCTGACACATGCCGCTCTCTCATGGCACAGTTGTCACTGACACATGCCTCCCTCTCATGACACATTTGTCCCTGACACATGCCGCTCTCTCATGGCACAGTTGTCACTGACACATGCCTCCCTCTCATGGCACAGTTGCCCTCACACTTGCCTCCCTCTCATGGCACAGTTGCCCTCACACTTGCCTCCCTCTCATGGCACAGTTGCCCTCACACTTGCCTCACTATTGCTTTATGAACCCATTCGCTGTTCCTCACAAACTTCATAGATTTTCAGCGTGTTCCCCTATCCGTCCCCATCGACACTGTGGTATGTTTATTCTACGTCCATGAATACAGCACATGGGCTCTCCGCTCTGAATTTACTCGCTGAAGAACATCTGCATACACGATATTTGATCCACAGAACCGTACCATGTGATCCACATGACCAGACCCCTCCCAAGAAACCAGCTTCCCCAAGCCTTCACTGGCTTGATTATTTTGGAGTTCTTTCAGCGTTGGTCTGAGATCGGTTCGTCCTCTGGTTTAGCATGTTCGTTCTTAAAGCGTCGTGCCCTTCCGCTGGGATACAGCGACGCTGTCCATCTGTTTCTTCATCGCCTCGTCCACAACCCGTTCGTCCCAGTTCCCCTCCTTATGTCTCATCCTTCCTTAGTCCAGGGTCTCATACGTTGTATGTTTCCGCATGCGCTCCCTCATGTGCCTCCTCCTCTCTCTCTCTCATGTCCCACCCCTCATCCCAGGGCCTCACATGCTAGTCATTGTTCACCTCTGCGCCACCTCACTTGCCTCATCATGCCTCACCCTCACTGCCTCCCTTCCACCCTCACTGCCTCCCTCATCACACCGATTATTTCCCCAACTTCAGGTGGCTCATCATAGTTTTGCCATCCCGTATACCCCCCGAGTGCCTCTATGTGCTCACTATGCCTGAGAAATTTGCTCGTACCAACCAGTGAGATGTAGTCCCTCTGTGTCCTTCATACTGAATCAGGTTTCAGAGAATTTCATCAGATTTCCAAAAAAAATAAAGAAATAATCGTCTCTCTCTCTCTCTCTCTCTCTCTCTCTCTCTCTCTCTCTCTCTCTCTCTCTCTCTCTCTCTCTCTCTCTCTCTCTCTCTCTCTCTCTTTTGAAGAGTCCAGATGAAATGCGCTATGCAGAGAGAGGGAGGAGGAGGAGGAGGAAGGGATCTTCCGTTTTGGGTGATACGAATACAAAGGCATAAGGATGCGAGTGACGCCAGTACCCTGTGGTCGCGGGTACTGGATACGGTGTTATTGGAGAGACATGATCTGTGTAATCAAGAACACCTTCGTCTAACGATAAGAGCATCCCATACATAGCGTAAAGCTGGTGGTATACACAGAAGTCACTTCTAGACTGTAAGACAGTGGGTATTAGGGTGTTTAAGGACGTAAAAAGAGGATCTAGTGATGGACAGAGAGATCTGTGTCTGTGTGTGGAGTGGACACGTACACACAGACACACACAGTGACTTGGGGAAGCCCCCGAGAGACAGTACTGTGGAAGGGGTTTAGGAAATGTGGACCGCGCACGGCTTCATCAGGAGCTGCGTTGAATATAATGAGATATGGGGAAAATATTCACGAGCCACCTCTTGAATTAAAGATGACGGGCTGTGTGAGCGAAGGAAGAGATTCAGACGAAGGGGGTACAGCACGGTGGAATGAGGATGTGAAGAGAGGGGGGGTGGGGGAAAATGTCACAAAGAAGCAAGAGTCCCATTAAGTTCTGTGTGGGAAGAAGGAGGAGTTCGTACTGAAATCTGATGCCAAGGGATTGCATAAGTACGGAGCGGGAGAGCTGCAAAAGGCTGTAAAGAAACAGCTGAACTTGAGGTAAATGGTGAAGAACATTATATACACTCAACACAACGCAAAGATTGATATATACATATCAGAATGATGAGAAGGTGAGTGAGAGAGAGAGAGAGAGAGAGAGAGAGAGAGAGAGAGAGAGAGAGAGAGAGAGAGAGAGAGAGAGAGAGGGGGGGGGGGAGAAATTCAGGTCTGAAAAAATTACAATGACTGATATGCAGAAGCGATATTTCTTTGGAATATATATATATATATATATATATATATATATATATATATATATATATATATATATATATAGAGAGAGAGAGAGAGAGAGAGAGAGAGAGAGAGAGAGAGAGAGCGCGGTTAAATGAGGAAGGAACATTGTTCACAGGAGATGGTCCAGGTTGTGGAAGGTGGGAAGAATGCATCACAGAAACGTGGGTGTTGCTGCTCCGGAGAGAGAGGGCGCGTGTGGGGGGTTGTTTGGCAGAGAGCAAAACAAGCAGGTAAAGGGAAAATATTGCAAGGACGTGGGACGCGATGTATTGTGTCACAAGATTGGAAAAGCAAGAAGTGTACATAGGCGTCTGGGTAAGACGGTTAAAGATTGAAACGAAAAAAAAAAATGTTGCAATAGTTTGATATTTATGATGTACGTGAATGACATGATTATGCTGGGTCGTGTGGCCTTTGAGTCGACAGTGTCTGAGTAAAGGTGTCGAGATTAGAAACTAATTACAAGACTAAGAACAAGAGGGATGAGTCCTTGTATAGACGGTGAGGTGTATAGTAAGACCTGCGAGTGATCGAGTACAAATGGGATTGACTGAACACTCTTGTGACAAAATGAAAGAGGATTTCCTACAGGAGGAAGGGTGTGAATACCATACATTTTTCTTCGCAATTCATGAGATTGTACTCGAACGCCTCAGAGAGAGAGAGAGAGAGAGAGAGAGAGAGAGAGAGAGAGAGAGAAAGAGAGAGAGAGAGAGAGAGAGACTAGAGGAAAGTCTACGACTGTGTTTATGGCTTCGGAGATGGGCATCGATGTGGATTGAAATGGGAAGTTCGTGAATCCCTCTGCACAGATGACATGCTGGATGACGTTGGCAAGCTTTTGTACAGTCGGGAGTCTCGCTCGCGAGGTAGTAAACAGAGACAAGGGAGAAGTGATTGGGAATGAACGTTGGAGTTTGTCAGGGTCGTGGGATGATGACCGGGGCGACGGTCGCCGTGTGTGTGTGTGTGTGTGTGTCTGTTGCTGTAGTGGTGGGTGTTAGGAGAGACGCAGCCTGAACCCGCGATTGCAACAGTGGAAACATTCGACTGGTTTTCTATGCAGATGATCCAGGTTGTCTTGTCTGAGCAGCGCGGGAATGGTCGGTGATGGTGCGACACCTTTTGGGTCACCGTTCGAGAAGAGGTGGAAGAGGAGGAGGAGGAGGAGGAGGAGGCTTGAAATATACGAGAGTTCTGATACCGACAATCGTGTACTTGGTGTTCATACGTCGGCGTAGACCTGTAGTAAAGAATGAATATTAATACAAGTGTCGGTGCATGGATGCAGATGATTAGGGTAAAGTTTTAGAAGAATAGAAACTCTGGGATGATTTTAGGAACTTTGATGAACGGGAGGATGTAGAACGCAGAGGAGGCGACAGTCAGGGCATACGAAACCTCACTCTTTTTTACCCCGAGGTAAAGACACTGAAGAAGGAAGATGTATAGCAGGAGATGTAGATAAGCTGCACACTAAGACCTGAGGAGGAGAGGTAGAGTACAGATCAAAGGTACGTGAAAGATGTACGATGTGGGAAAAGACATCCAAAAGGTGCATTGGCTCTCAGCCTTATAAAACGATGAAGGGAGGGTAGGAGTTCTAGAGATGGGAGGATCAACAGAATCTAAAATAGAGGTAATATAGGACTACTGGAGAGAGGTAGACCATGAAAAGTTGAACAGACTCGGTGAATGAATAGTTAAAACTCGGGAGAATTTCCTCAGAGGTAGTCTGGAAGAGGGGGAATGAATGGTGAATGTGTGTGTGTGTGTGTGTGTGTGTAGTGGAGGTACTGTGTTAAGAGAGGCTGGTGAGTGAGGGTATAGAGGAGGTGCTGTGTTATGAGAGGCTGGTTAGTGTTTGTGTGTGTAGTGTTGGTGCTGTGTTGTGTGAGAGGCTGTAAGTATGTGTGTAGTGCAGGGGCTTTGTTGTGAGAGGCTAGTGAGTGAGGGTATGTGATGGAGGTGCTGTGTTGCGAGAGGCTGGGAGTGTGAGTGCAGCGAGTTCCGATCAAAATGAATAATCATGAAACATTTTCACGGTGTTGAGGAGTTTGCTCACTTTGCCACACCAATCTAAGTTTAGGGGAACTTATAGGTGGGGAACGAGGTCGTTAATACTCTTCGTCACCTCACCTTCTGCGTGGTGACGAAGTTATGTGATCAGCTAGTCAGATACCCAAAGAATTAAGACGAATTCTGACGGAGTTGGTAATGTCATACATTGAGTAATGAATTCTCTGTGTACGGATGTGTTTCACTGATGTTGCTGGTGTGTGTGTGTGTGTGTGTGTGTGTGTGTGTGTGTGTGTGTGTGTATCTTATATTGCTCACCTCCTGCCTGCTTAATAGCGACCTACATGTAGGTACAGGACGCTTAATTCAGCTTATATCCTGTGTGTTGCTCATTATCACTTAACTGTTCCTATTCACGTGCGCATTCTCTGCATCAACTCACTCCCCTTACACAGTTCTCTTCCATTGAACTATCTTCTTTTCACCCTTCCAGACACAGGAATGTACCATCTAACTACCTTCTTTTCCACCCTTCCATCTAACTTCACTTCTCCACTTCCATACACCATTCTGTACTATCTAACTTGCCTTCTCCCGCCCTTCCTTGTGTACCCAGTAACTTCTATCTCCCTCACGACCGTACTTTACACAACTCACTATGTCTCCTCTTGTCATTAAATTCCTCACTGCTCCTCATCCAGGAGGAGTTCAGAACACTTAGATCCCTCCAACTCCCACAACCATTGTAGCCAGTTGACTGTCAGAGAGTCGCGTGTGGGGCACAGGACTAACACCCTCTCTCCCTCTCTCTCCCTGCGCAGTTCTGGGCAGCGTACGTGCCGTGTGGGGCGCAGTACCTAAACGCGGCGCAGGTGACACTGGAACAGATCGACGTCATCAAAAGGATGATAGCGCGCTACCCTCAGCACCTCGGCTACGCCCAGTCATACGCAAGTAAGAGATGACGACAGTCTTGCCCCCTGTTGACGCTACTCTTTATGTAGCGCCCGAGGCGATGCTCTTTTTTTTTTTAGTTATTTACCTTATGTGTCGCCAGAACCACCTCCACTGCTGGTGTAAGTCGTCCTTCCTCATACTACCCCTTCTAATAAGGTCCTCATGGGTGTTCCTCCCGTTCTATTTAGTCTATAGAAATAATTGATTTAATGGGTTTCCTCAAACTGCCCAAGGGTTCTAAAGGTAATTGTTTTTCTTTACAGCAAAGGCTTATAAATCATAATTACGGAAGGTGGTGCAGAGCCTTGTGCTTATGGCTGCCCACGGATTAATACCTGGCAGTTTCTGGTGGGCAGCGTCTGATATATCGTAATGTATCTTCTCCATCAGTCCCTTAGATAAAGTTAGGCTGAACCTTTGTGTAGGTAACTCGGCCAAGGGTGACCAGTGAATGGTCCCAGTGATTCCTCTTTTCTTTGATTCCTGTTTTCTATGGCTCATCTAGACTGAACGAAGATACTCATTTTCTATGCAGGATGGGTCTTCAAACTTTATATAATGGCTGTGTGTAGGATGTATCCAATATCACTATATCTATCTTGATATATATATATATATATATATATATATATATATATATATATATATATATATATATATATATATATATATATATATATATAGCGGCAGCAATAGACCTGTGCCTACCTATGTAAATTTTGATGAGAGAAAGGACAACCAGAGTGACGTATAACATCTCTATAATTGTTCTGAAAGACACCACCCTCATCAAAAAACTTGTGTATCAGTATACATATAAGAGTGTCTATACATATACATGCATGATTATGTGTACTATGTATACTGGAAGTATACATAGATACAAGTCTGATGAGGATTGCTCCCTCACCTTCGTCTGTGTGTTGCAGGTTTGATGGAAGTGTACAACTCGGGTCGGATCGCCAGCCTCCTGGGTGTGGAGGGAGGCCACCTGATGGGCGCAAGCCTCTCGGTCCTGAGGATGTACTACGACCTGGGCGTCCGATACCTCACCCTCACCCACACCTGCAACACGCCCTGGTAACGACCGCCCAACGACCCTGAGACTGGCAACAGACGACTGTGATACAAGGGCGAGGTGATGCCTCAACCCAAGCCAACCGACCGACCTCCTCCCCTCCACACACACACACACACACACACACAGACACCCACCTGCAACATGTCTCCTTGACAACCAGACGCCACGACCACAGACTTATGACTTGGGTTCAGCTGACTTAAAACGACCTGTGACCAATACTACCAAGACGACACGGAACCACGACCCACAACAACGACAACAACCCACAACCCTACCCCACACAGCTACGCCTTACCCATAGATCCTTCAGTCACGCCATGCATCCTACAACCCAAACCCCATGACCATACACTACCACAACCCTCCAACAACACCCTGTGTCCACAACCTATACACACACACACACACACACACACACACACACACACACGCGCCTCACCACGACCTCGGCACACAACAAAACGACCCACCATCACGACCATGAGCCGGGATCACACCCTGACCAAAGGCAGACAATCTCTCTCTCAATGTCTTGTTTATCTTCCCCGTCAAGTGTGGTTCGCCTGAGTGAGGGAGAGAGGGAGGTGGGGAAGACTATGGGTCACGTCTCACCAGACCAGCCATCAGCCTCCGGCTCTTGTGTCTCCACTTCAGCAGAGATGGAGCTGGCCAGAGACACTGAACACAGAGGGTGTAGGGATGACTCGGCGACCCTCGGGTAACACACACACACACACACACACACACACACACACACACACACACGCACATACACACACCTCTAAAAGCAACTCAAGCAGCTCACTTGCCAACACTGTTATGCAACTGGTGATTCACCCTCCTTGTCTTGCTGCCGTGGCTTTGGGTAGGAGGGTAAGGCAGTAGGAGTGAGGGAGTGTGTGTGTGTGTGTGTGTGTGTGTGTGTGTGTGTGTGTGTGTGTGTGTGTGTGTGTGTGTGTGAGAGAGAGAGAGGGAGGTGAGGGAAAGATATCGGCCGATGTTGATAGCTCACATACCACCCTCACTGCCACTCCGACCCTCCCCCCCAGCCAGCCAGCGAGGTGAGTTACAGGGTAACTTACATCGGAATGGGTAACTTTCACACTACCTTACCGTCACTCTCACCCTCTCCAGCTAACCAGTCAGCCAGCCAGAGAGTGACGGGAGTAACAGAGAAACCAGACCAGTAGCTCACTCACCATTTGCTCTCCAAGAAAGTTCTCTTAGAGAGACATTCTCTTTGTGTTTACGTGTTGATGTATCTATGGCTCTGTTTGTGGCAACATCTTTAAAAAACAATGTAATATCTCTTATTTTCTTACCTCCTTTCTTTTTTCCTTTTATGCGAAAGGAATTCAACCATTTCCTTTTTCTTATTTGTCAGGGTTGGATTATTTTTCCCCTCTTTCAAATATATGAAGTCGTGGGGGGTATGGAGGAAATGTTCGAACCCAGGATATCTTCTAGTCAAAATTCTTAGGCAGTTTTGGAGATAAAACCATCAATATTATCATCACTATCACCATCAATATTATCATCACTATCACCATCAATATTATCATCACTATCACCATCAATATTATCATCACTATCACCATCATCAGCATCGAAGTTCCCATTATCGCCCTCTACTGTGAGTGTTTCTTCGTCGCTAAGTAGCCTTCTTCCTTGAAGTCATGTAGACACGTAACTCACTGCTCCCAGCATCACTTAGCACAAGAGAGGTAACTCCCCCCCGACCGTAACTCCTTGCACACCTATCGCCGCCCTAACTCCCCCCGACTGTAACTCCTTGCACCTATCGCCTCCCTAACTCTCCCGACCGTAACTCCTTACACCTATCGCCGCTCTAACTCCCCCCGACTGTAACTCCTTGCACCTATCGCCGCTCTAACTCCCCCGACCGTAACTCCTTACACCGATCGCTGCTCTAACTCACCCGGCCGTAACTCCTTGCATCTATCGCCTCCTTCCGATACTCATGTACTCATCCTCGACTCCTACAACTTCGAAAGTCCTCTCACTCCTTCACACTCCTATGGTTTCCGTTTGGTTCACATCGTCATCAGCGTCCTGCCGAAGGACTTTGAAACCCCCTGCATTTCTCTTGGTTTTCATGCCTCCAGATCCTCCAGCAGACTGACCAATATTAGTATTCTCCCCCCTCCTTCCCCCCTTCCTGGACGCCGCCCTTCCATCCTCCTTCCTGGAACACAGGCGGAGCCTTGGCCCCTTCCCTCGTTCGACGTCTCTCCTTCCATCCTTCCTTGCAATCACGTCCTTCAACTGTCCATCTCGTCGATTATAACCACTCCAATTTTTCACCTTCTCTTTCCTCTTTCCTCCGTCAAGCATTTTCTCTCTTCTTTTCCCGTGTATAACTTCTAGAGTTTTTCCTCGTTGCCCATATGTCTCCACGCGCAAAGTTCTGTAATCGATCAATATCGTATTTTGTCTGAGCTCAAATAGTGAAGATTACGAAAGGATCAAGTTATCGGTCACGCAATCGTATTTGCAATAAATACCTTGCTTTATAATCTTCCGTATCATAACTTAAGTCGTAAAACAGAACGAAATCATTTGATAACAGATGCCCTGTACACCACCTCCCCCAGCAGCGTTACGTCATGTTAAGTTTCCCATGCCACCAAAGTACTTTCTTCAAAGAGGAGCCATTTCTCCTCTGCCTCGATCTTCATAGAAGACCTTTGTGCCAAAAGAAGCCGATGAAAGATGGACATTAGAGCGGTAAGATGGTCATTAGTATAGTGAAAAAGTGCCTTATATTCAGGCAGATCGTGTGTGTGTATATGTTCCGTGGAATGATATACGTGTGTGTGTATATGTGCCGTGGAATGATATACGTGTGTGTGTTCAATGTACCGTTGGATGACAGATGTGAGTATATTCTTTGTACTGTGGGATGATAGATGTATGTTCTATGTGCCGTGATATTATAGATGTATGTTCTGTATGCCGGTGGTTGATAGATGTGTGTATACATCTTCTGTGTGCCGGAGGATGATAGATGTGTGTATACATGTTCTGTGTGCCGGAGGATGATAGATGTGTGTATACATGTTCTGTGTGCCGGAGGATGATAGATGTGTGTATACATCTTCTGTGTGCCGGTGGTTGATAGATGTGTGTATACATGTTCTGTGTGCCGGAGGATGATAGATGTGTGTATACATGTTCTGTATGCCGGAGGATGATAGATGTGTGTATACATGTTCTGTGTTTAAAACGTGGAGGTAATGTGTAGGCAAGACGTATGCAAGAATTGAAGAGTCATTTGCTGGAGGTTTGATGGGGTCAGACGCGTGAGGGCGAGGGGAAGGTGATCTTCGAATGTCTTCTGGTTTGAGCGATGTGGCTGGTGACAGTAGTGGAGTAATAGGGAGGGAGGGAGTGCGGAGCGTCTGGTGATGCATCGTATGAGATGTAGTGGATTGGATTGGATACCCAGGGTGTAATGACGGTGAGGAGAACGATGAGATGAAGACGCAGAGGGTCCTCAGCACTGGCCATTATGGGAAGGGAGGGAGGGAGGGAAGGTGCCTGCAAATGGAGCTTCGCCTCTGATAAGGCAATACAGTATGGAGACTCCCTCCCTTCATGATAAGCAGAGACTGAGATAGGCCATCCTACATGGGGGGAAACTGTAGCGTAGGGGAAGATACGTATATGGCTTTCGTAAAGCTTGAGCACTAATGGAGGACGTAAAACATGGACGAACCTGACAAGGAAACCTTCAGTTATTGATGTGGCGGGAGTTGTGGATGTCCTGATGTGCTGCTTCAAGGAAAGAGCTCGACTGAGGCTCAGTCCAGGAGTGGCCATGTCTGCAGAGGGTTCTTGTCAGACGTGCTGCTGCTGAAGAATAAAGTAGTTTTCGATGCACTTGATTTCACTGGTTTCTACAGCGTACCTCTATTGGCTCGTTGAAATTTGAAGGGATAAAAGAGACGTGAGCTTGATACAATCGATAAGATATATATAGAGAGAGAGGGAGGTCTGGTGAAACATATTGTTATAAAGAATAAAAGAAAAGAACGTCTGGTGTAAGGAGCCAAGGAGCCCATTGCTGAACTTTGGTCAAGTCGTTAGAGACCTCGAGTGGAACAGTATCGGCCAAAGTTATCAAGACCATCCAAAGTTCTCATCTGAGAAGAAGAAAAATTGGATCGCCAACGGCACGACAAGGTCACGACGACGGGTATATTACGCGTCTTAGATCCATCGATGACTTCGAGGTGTTTCGGCTATTTCCGTGTGAGAAGTTTCCCAAAACCTTAGAGAGGGAGAGGTGTGTGTGTGTGTGTCTGTGTCTGTGTGTGAGGCAAGTGCTCTTGGTCGATAGGTTGAGGTGGAAGAAGGTGGTTCTCTTATGTATGGGCGCAGGATAGATGATGATGGCCTTTATCCACGAAGAACGTAAGGAAGGTAAAGTGTAAAGAACACAGTGACTCGATGATCTTAACAGCAAGAGGAACTGATTCAGGAGAACGATATGTTACCCCCATCCGGGACGGGATCAGTAATGGCATCCAAGCCTCTGGGTTGCTTACGAGGATGCAAAAACAAAGTCCTGATACTAGAATTCAGAGGATGGCATTTGGAGATGGATGACTGCGGTGGCTTGGGAAGTGCAGTGAATATACTTTTTCCCCTCCGAAGGTTGAATATTCTGCGACCTCGTAAACAAAGGGATGTGATAAGAGGAGGAGTGGCGTACTTGCGAGACTAGTACGAACTACATGCAAGGGTGATAGGTACTGAACGAGGTAACTTTGTACTCGACCAGGTCATGGCCAGGTTGTGGCGGCCTCCGGCAGTAGAGATGGTCCTCATGGACCAGTTTGCCTTCTCCAGCCACAATAATTATTCGGATTAAGTCGTGTTGGAAAACAGTTAAGGATCATAATCTTTACTTAAACGTCAGCCTCCGTAATGGAAAGGAAAAGCGCGACCAAAATATAACAATCCAGAGTGAGATAGTTGGATAATTTTTGTCATCATAAAGAACAATGATGTCCATCCAGCCAGCTCTCTCTCTCTCTCTCTCTCTCTCTCTCTCTCTCTCTCTCTCTCTCTCTCTCTCTCTCTCTCTCTCTCTCTCTCTCTCTCTCTCTCTCTCTCTCACACACAGTGGGCGTCTCCCTGAAGGCCTGTGGCTCCCCCGTGTCTTTCCGATCTCTCCTTCTCCATCGGCCTTCATCCCCTTCTCTCTTGGACCTTCTCTCCTCTACGGACATTCTCCCTCCTAGTGGCCTTCTGACGGACCTTCCCTTATCCCCCTGAGCGCCTCGTCTTCTAAGGGCTTCTCCTCTCCCTCGTCAAGTGGACCCTTCCATGTCACTCGGTTCCTCCAACCTCCCATGGCTCCCTCTCCCGTCTTGGTCAACCTGCCTTAATCGCCCCGTCTTTTCCTCGAGTGTTGGTCGCCCGCCGAAGATCCTCCTCCTCCTCCTCCTTCCTCCCTCGCTCCTTTCCTCCTCCCCCGTTCTCGTCCCTCCTCTCCTCCCTTGTTTAGCGTCCGAACCCACCCTACCACTCTCACCTCTGACCCCTTCATAGCCTCTCCTTCTCCTCATATCCAAGCCAAAGTTTTGCCAGACTTCCAAAACTAATCTCTGGACAGTTTAAGTCATAATAAAACAGGTTCAAAGTAAAACTGGAGAATTTTCTTCATATGAATTTTTTTTTTTTCGAGGACGACGGGCGATCTGAGCTTTTAATTAACATGTCTGAGAGATTGTCGAGTCTGTATCCTTAATCTTCCTTTGATGAACATCTGCAATTGTTTTTGGTGGTTGTTTTTTTTTCTTCGTGTCTTCAAGTGAAACATTCGCTCATCACAGTTTCATATATTCCGTATATAGAACTATACAGATGTAGCAGATATAGTTAGATACAGTGGTAGGCAAGAGTGGTACAGAGAGGACAGATGTATTCGAACACCTCACTGTAGTAGATACAATTAAGCAGTGGTGTCTCCATGTCTGCTTCTCAGAGCTACGGAGATGATATGGCGAGGGAAATTCATATATCAAAATGACTTATAAAATAACAATGATAAAGATATTTATGATAATAGTCGGAATATCGTCTGCTACCCGTCTATCGTCTGCTAAGCCTCTCTACCAGGCTGAGCTGCTCCTCCTTTGTACAGTTTCCAAGGCATAGAAACTGTTCGGTGATGTGTACAGCAACTTACTTTCGACCTCTTGCGCATGTTCGAGGGACGGCTGTGGTGTGGGGATTAGGAGGAGGGCTTGGGGCGTCTCCTGCTGGGGTGCTGGCTGGGCGCTCTGCTCCGTGCATGAGGCAGTATTTTTTACCAGCTCATCTGCCATGTACGGCGAGCCTATCCTCCCCCACACTAGGTTAAGATTTGTATTGTGTATTCGTTATTTCTATAAGTATCATTGTCGTTATCATTATTTTAATAGCAGCAGCAGTAGTGGTAGTAGTAGTAGTAGTAGTAATAGTAGTAGTAGTAATAGAAGTAGTAGTAGTAGTAGTAGTAGTAGTAGTAGAAGTAGTAGTT
The DNA here is from genome assembly GCF_036320965.1 of Panulirus ornatus. Lineage (NCBI taxonomy): Eukaryota > Metazoa > Arthropoda > Malacostraca > Decapoda > Palinuridae > Panulirus > Panulirus ornatus. Next base: position 7,226,658 of record NC_092229.1, read on the forward strand.
GTAGTAGTAGTAGAAGTGCAGTAGTGGACATATATTTCAATGTCTGCTTCAGAACACACAAGATTTAGCTAATATATAGGATGTGTTGTGTGTTCACGACATACAATCCTCGTCTGTTGGTTGCCCTGTACGCGAAAAAAAAAAAAATATCTATTGGAGAAGGTGATGTACAGATAGAAGAAGAGATTTTGATCTGTGCTGATTACGATCATCATAATTATAATAATGATAAGGAATTTAGTATCCACCATGATAAGATACGAAGATATATGTACAAATTATTTTCTGATCCTGTAGCTCACGTCTTATATTCACACGAGTCTCATAAGGTCATATTGATATCCATAGTTCCATATGCTCAGTCGTATGTGAGTTGAGATGCTTCTGCTTGTGTTTGATTCATTCCATGTACATGAGAATATAGCTCGCGATAGGAGACAGACCGATGTATATATATATATAAATTCCATTGTAAGTTAAAGTCATCACTCACATGTCGTAATGTAGCACAGCAGCACAGTTTAAGTCATCATAGCAATTTACAGTTATCAAAGTCATTTACAACCGTATGTTTTTCGGACGCGATGGGCCTCTGTAAATCGACCCCGACACGTAATTTACAAAAGACTCGTTTTACAGCCGCGTATTTTATGATGTCTCACGAATAACGAATGTAGGTTCTTGTACATACATACACACGTACAGGTTCTGTTACGAATAAAGTATTTTTTCATATAAAAGTCCTCACAATTTTGCGCGTGATCAAGATATTCCTATGAGCCCACGGAATGTGTGTGTGTGTGTGTGTGTGTGTGTGTGTAAAGCTGCCTGGGTAAACCATGGGAAGGTCTGTAGGGTCCTGTTTGTGGATAAGGGAGACTGTGATTTCAGCGCATGACACACGACAGCACGGGAATGGTTATGAGCGCAACTGTGGACTTTCCTTCGTCTGTTCCTGGCGCTACGCCACTACAGCGGGAAACGGAGAACAAGTATAATGAATATAAAAAAGAACACAAACAGTAGTGTTAGCGGCAAATATAAAAAAAAAGAATGAAATAATTAATCTTCAGTCTCACAAAACTTTAGGAGATTAATAAACCATTTTAAAGTTTCAAGAAAGTTCAAATACATACGCTGGCCCTGAGACACACACACACACACACACAAACACACACACAGGTGTGTACGTCAGATATTTTTTTTTAATGAGCTCTTGTGGAAGGTGAAGAACGCAGTAATTATGCATTATGAAGAAACACCAAACAACCAGGACTCCTGTTTACGGGGTCGGGGGTTTAGGGGGTGTTGGAAGTTGGGAATTATGAAGAGCTGCTAATGAGGTAACTTGTTAAAAAAATATTTGTGGAGTGTGGATTTATTTTTAGGGTATTTCTTATTCATTATTTATCTCTCTCTCTCTCTCTCTCTCTCTCTCTCTCTCTCTCTCTCTCTCTCTCTCTCTCTCTCTCTCTCTCTCTTTCTCTCTCTCTCTCTCTCTCGTGTGTGTGTGTGTATTCCGGTATTGTGGGTAGGAATGTGAACCAGCCTCGGGAGCGAGCGATGGGTCGTTCCCGGCCTGTGAAGCTCACTCCAGGGCTGGTGTTTCCATGAGTACACTGTGCTCGGTACGGGGCCTTGGGTGGGTGGGTTTGTTTTGAACCAGACGCCTCCATGCTCGGTACAGGGCCTGTGGGGTTTTTTTTTTTGAGAAACAATTCTCGTTGCAAGGCAGTCTTTGAGTGAGACATTTTTTTTCGGAAAGATATTTTGTAGGATCTTTTTTTTTAAGAGCTTGTGTTTACCCCGGGGCGACTGCTGGAATAGGTTATAATTGTTGCCAGTGTTTCGGGACAGAACGCTTATTTCAGGATGTACAGAGCGTAATACCAGGTTGTGCCACTAGACCCATGGGCCTGCGTCTTTGAGGAGACTTCGCTCACTTCAGGGAGGTAGTCGTGAGACATTATGCTCTCTCCAAAAGTTTGTTTTGTAAGGAGGGACTATGCTCGCTACAGGGACAGGTTATGATTGACTCGCTCACTGAGCTCCATCGAAGCATATGGTACAGTCGCTTCAGGAGTCGAGTTGTGTGTGAGACTATGCTTCCCCTTTACGACGTGTCTTAGACTATGCCGACGGCACTTTCCTGAAACTATACCTCAGGTGTACAGTCTGTGTACTCTAAAGCAGAGTTCCAGTACTGGTAAACTCACTTGGAGTCGTCCAGTAGACGCGAAGGGACTGGTCATGCAAAGCGAACTGAGGGAATGAAGCAGGAAGAGGGAGGATTCATCCGTTCGAATCAGATTGTTCGAACCCGGATCCGAAATCATATACTGGCAGTTGGTTCTTCGCCTCACCAGTTACCACAAGTCTTGCTCCCGTGCTCTCGCTGTGTTATGTGCTCCTCGCCACACCACCAGTTCTTCCCCCCGTCCACTTGCTGTGTTAAGTCATGTGCTCCTCGCCACACCACCAGTCCTTCCCCTGTCCACTCGCTGTGTTATGTGAACCTCGCCACACACCGCCAGTCCTACCCCCGTCCACTCGCTGTGTTGAGTCATGTGATCCTCGCCACACCGCCAGTCCTACCCCGTCCACTATCTGTGGTAAGTTATGGTCGGGTTTTTTCTTCCATGGTGCTATGTTATTACTCGAGTCTGGACTCTCCTTCCATACTGGGCTTTTAAAACTTAAGCTTCGTTTGTTTATATTTTGTCTTTGTGAACAAAAATGCCTTTCATCAACGAACACAAACACGTCGTAAGTAAACTTATTTCTGTGGTGGGCCCTGACCAATGTGTCACATTCCTAGATTATAATTTTTTCAAAAGGAAACTTTATGTTAAAGCAACACTGTTATATGTGGAGCCCATGTTTCTGACGGGGGTGCTCGTTGACAGGTGTGGAGCAGGTGTTCTGGTATGCCTGCGTACAGGTGTGGGGCCCAGCGTTGCAGGCGCTTACCTGTAGGTGAGGAATGAGTGTTTCGGGTGTGTGTGTGTCCCGCTGTGATATGTCTGCTGCGTTGAACCTGCGTTCAGTGTGTCTTTAGCGGCAGTGGTGGAACCTGTGCTCAGTGTGTGTTTAGCGGCGTGTGCTCATCGTCAGTAATGGAACCTGCGCTCAGTGTATGTTCAGCGGCAGTGGTGGAACCTGCGCTCAGTGTATGTTTAGCGGCAGTGGTGGAACCTGCGCTCAGCGTGTGTTTTGCGGCAGTGGTGGAACCTGTGTTCAGTGTGTTCTTAGCGGCAGTGGTGGAACCTGTGTTCTTAGCGGCAGTGGTGGAACCTGTGTTCAGTGTGTTCTTAGCGGCAGTGGTGGAACCTGTGCTCAACGTGTGTTTAGCGGCAGTGGTGGAACCTGTGTGCTTAGCGGCAGTGGTGGAACGTGCGCTCAGTGGGTGACTATTCACAGGTATGGGGACCGTGTCCTGGGTATGTTTCGACCGTAGGTATGAGTGGGAGGCTGTGTATCAGGTATATATCGTGAGGCAGGTGTGGAGTCCAGGTTCCTCTCATTCAGAAGCAGGTGTGTGGATCCTTTTGGTGCGTAACTAACAGCAGTTGTGGAACACGTGTTCTGCATATGTTTTGCTACAGGTGTAAAGCCAGTGTTGTAAGTTTGGCCAGAGGCGTGGAGCACGTGTTCTTGTAAGTCAAGCCGCAAGTGTGGGGACACATGTTCTCGTAAGTCAAGCCGCAAGTGTGGGGGCAAATGTTCTCGTAAGTCAAGCCGCAGTGTGGAGACCATGTTCTCGTAAGTCAAGCCGCAAGTGTGGAGACACATGTTCTCGTAAGTCAAGCCACAAGTGTGGGGGCACATGTTCTCGTAAGTCAAGCCACAAGTGTAGAGACACATGTTCTCGTAAGTCAAGCCGCAAGTGTGGGGGCACATGTTCTTTCATGTTCTCGTAAGTCTCGCCCGCAGGTGTGGGTCATCCTGGCCCTCCTCGTAAGTCTTGCCCGCAGGTGTGGACATGGAGGGAGGTGTGAGGGAGGGTGGGTTAAAGAAAAAGCGAGTGTTGTTAGTTTAATGCGGTGCAAGGCTCCATTACCCCCGGCGAGTGTGAAGCGCCCGTTAGCCTAAGTGTTATTTGCTCTTTCCCCCAGGGAACCGAATGGTCTGCCCAGCGCTGGACACATTCTTTCCCTGAGGTTATTACTGTGTTTGCCGGTGTGTGTGTGTGTGTGTGGGAAGGGGAAGGGGGGAAGTGTTGTTTTCCCCTGGTGCACATTGCGAAGACCTCGAACGTAACAGGAAGGAAGGAAAAAAAAAGGTTAATAGTTTTCAAGAGAGAGGCTGTCTGTCTGTGAGGTTAAGCCCTCCCTCCCTTAAGCCCTCCCTGCCTGCCTTCCTTCCCTCCCTCCCTGCCAGGATATACGAGTCTTGAGAACATTCCCTCACACCCTTGAAGGTCGCAGGGAGAGAATGATGAATATTCTCCCTCAGAATACGAATAGAAATAAAGGGGGCGTGTCGATCAGGAATGATGAATGCAGAGATGTGGTCGTGAGGTAACCGCTCTGCTCCCTCAAACCTACGGGAAGACGTGGGCTTGTGTGGTGGTGATGACCGCTCGCCACACCTCACCACAGGGCAATCGCGTCGGCTGATAATTAAAAGTAACTCAGATGGGGTGTCATAAAAAGAGAGAGAGAGAGAGAGAAGAGGGTAATTAAGGAGATTGTCATTAGCGAGAGGAAGAGGAGAACAGATCAGGTTTCCCTTTGTTGCGTCACAGTGGTCAGTGTGTGGGAGGAATTGTGGCCAGACGGGTCGACCAAGTTAGGGAGACGCGGGAGGAAGGAGGAGGGAGTCTAGACGAATGGAGAAAACCCACTCGCAATACCTGTGAAGTGGAATAGCGCGGGTGTGTAGGAATGGAGGCAGGTGTGCGGGGCTGCATATAGGAGTGTAAAGGTGGACACAGGTGTGTGGGGCTGGAGGCAAGCGTCTAGGGCTGGAGGCAGGTGTGCGAGGCAGCGTGCATGTGTGTGAGGTTGGAGGCAGGTGTTATGGACTACGTAGAGGTAGGCTTCTGTGGGTGGAGGTAGGTGTGTGGGGTGGACGCAGGTACGTGCCAGACGTAGCTTTACGAAAGTGTGAAAGGCTTTTCAGCAGTGTCAGACACATATATGGGATATAAGTGAAAAGGATTTTGGAAAAGTGAATAATGTAAGAGAAGAAGACTCGGTGTTGCCAAGATCCGCTTCGGTGTTGCCAAGGTCCTCTTCGGTGTTGCCAAGGTCCTCTTCGGTGTTGCTAAGGTCTGCTTCTTTGTTGCCAAGGTTCGCTTTAGTGTTGCCAAGGTCCTCTTCGGTGTTGCCAAGGTCCTCTTCGGTGTTGCCAAGGTCCTCTTCGGTGTTGCCAAGGTCTGCTTCGGTGTTGCCAAGGTCCGCTTCGGTGTTGCCAAGGTCCGCTTCGGTGTTGCCAAGGTCCGCTTCGGTGTTGCCAAGGTCCGCTTCGGTGTTGCCAAGGTCCGCTTCGGTGTTGCCAAGGTCAGCTGAGAGACGAGAGTGAACTGTATATGTGGCGGCGTTGCTGGGCTGCTAACCATAGAGGACTCGTGAAAGGATTGTTTCCGCCACTTATTCCTCCTCCTCCTCCTCCTCCTCCTCCAGCAGGATGCTGGGGCCGCTGGAGGATCGCCTCGCCAAGCATGGCCTTTTGAGAGGTGGCAATTACGCTAGTCTTAGCACCTCATTAGGATGTGGAGGCGAGCGACGCTCTTCACCTTGTTTCCTGTGGAGGGAAGGTACCGGCGCGGGGGGGCCTCTGTGGTCGAGGCGACTGACGACTCTCCTGACGGAGACCACAGCGTACTACTCCGATCTGTCTGTCTGTTGACGATAACCTTATTTTGCCGGTGTTTGTGATATAATTATATTGCCGGTATCCTAGTTCTATCCTTATATTGCCGGTACCTTTTTGTCATATCTTTCTTTTGACGGCTTTTAACTCCACGTTCCTATTTTGCCGGCCAGTCCCAGTGATGAATGCCGATCTTCGATGAAATATCCTTATTTTATCGATCTTCAACGCGATATTCTTATCTTTTTCCCATTCCTCAGTGTGCTATCCTTATTTTGCCGATCGCCACTACCATATCCCTGTCTTTGCCAGTCACTGTCGATGACAGACTGTTGTAGCCGTGGCTAGCTGTACCAGTCTGACTGTCTGCCCTCCAGACCGTCTTGGAAATACGGTTTCGAAAGACCGTAGACTCTGACGTCATACCAGTCTTCCTTACGTAGATATGCGGTCATGGAATGTCGTAGACTGTAGACTGTGACGTCACTCTAATTGTGCCTGTGACGTCACTTCCAGTCTAATTGTCAATGTGACATCATCATCCCCAGTCTGTCAGTGGCTTCCAGTCATACCTAGATACGTGGCTCTGAAAGACTGTAGACTGTTAGTCCCTCCACTCCGACTTGACTGTGAGGGCAACATTGGATGACTGTAGACTACTGGGTCACCATGGGGTTGCTGGTGCTCTTACAGTCGTAGTTTACTTTATGTAAACCTGTGAATGAGTTTACCAGCTGACCCCGAGGAGAAGATAGAGGCGCGACCTCGTAGTTTACCAGCTGACCCCGAAGAGAGGAAAGAGGCGTAACCTCGGAGTTTACCCACTGTTACGTAAACCTTAGGAGAAGGGTTAAGAAGCACTTGTTTAGTTTCCCTTGTAATGGATACAACAATATCTGAATGACAGGCAGAGTAAGTGAACAACGATACATTATACCCGGATGAATATCATTGACCAAATCCGTCATTCAAACATATCCAAGTCACAAATCGAAAATTAACGTCATTTAACTTCCAACACAAGCGGATGATTACCATATGAATATGCAAATGACCAGCACTCGGGACTGGAACCAAATATCGTCTCTCCAAGTTTGAGGCGAGGTATTAACACCAGCAGATGTAAATACGTGTGTCTATCCGGGATCCAAATCAGGTGTCATTATCTAAGTTACAGATGCATAATTACCATCGATAATGAAGCGCTTATAATTACCATCGATAATTAAGCTTTCGGCCATGAATGAACTGACATTGGTCGTCATTACGTAGGAAGAATCCCCTCCTGTTTTTGGACAGAGTGAACAAAAAAAATTCTAATTTTCAGGTCACCATCCCTTGTCGAATATGATGACAATGAAAAAAAGCACCTGTGTCGAATACACATGTATCATCCAGACCTGACTAGGATACAGGGGTGTGTACATCTGTAACATGTGATTGCTACATCTGTCTGGTCACCATTCCTTGTCGAATATGATGACAATGAAAAAGAGCACCTGTGTTGAATACACGTGTATCATCCAGACCTGACTAGGATACAGGGGTGTGTACATCTGTAACATGTAATTGCTACATCTGTGAGACACTGGATGGTCAACACTTGTTGGACCAACACAGATAAGTTATCGTATCATTAAAGACGAGGCTTACTTTCATAGAGGCGAGATTTCCGTCAATTTTATGATAATTAGGATCGCGTCAAGACAAGGCTTTACCATACCTCCGTGTGATCTTCCCAGGGGAACCAAAATATCATGATCGGAAGTCGAATCTGTGTACCGCGCTCATTTGCGTGTTTTGCTATACATCTTCCCCGCTTGAACCAGGTGATACGGTCAGAAAGGAGCCCTCTCGCGCACATATATACATATGGTATTCACGCTTGATTCATAGCGTATGGTATACATATGGTATACGTATGAACGGGTTTGCCTGTATGCGTCAGGTAGAGTAGCGCTAGCGAGGTCCCGTGCGCGGGTGGGAGGAGTCGGGTTGGTGGTGGCGGCTGACGACAAGAAGCTGTTGGCGTAAGCTGAAGATCGAGCGTCTCGGACGCCGCCGTGGACGGCCTCACTGACGCCGCCATGGACGGCCCCACGGACGCCGCCATGGACGGCCCCACGGACGCCGCCGTGGACGGCCCTAACAACGCCTCCATGGACGGCCCCACGGACGCCGCCGTGGACGGCCCTAACAACGCCTCCATGGACGGCCCCACGGACGCCGCCGTGGACGATCTCACGGACGCCGTCATGGACGATCTCACGGACGCCGTCATTGACGATCTCACGGACGCCGCCGTGGACGGTACCGCGCCATGGGTCGTAGCGCCCCGGACGGCATCGACAACGCCTCGGACGAAGCCACAGATAATGCTCCCACCTCGAGACCTCTCCCCATGGGAGCTTAACTTGGCGCACAGCCACTGGAGTCTCGCCTAGATCCCTCCTCCTGGAACCTCACCTGGAGCGCTACCCCTGGAGCCTTTCCTGGAACCTTCCCCCTGGAGCCTCACCTGAACCCCGGTAGTCACACACACACACACACACACACCACACACTTATCACACAGCTCGGCCGCGGTAGGCCACGGCCGCTGGCCCAGGTGGACGATGACCGAACCAGCGTGTCTTGGGACGCCCTTGTGTCACGACTGCCGCTCCTCCTTCGTCATTTGCGCCACTCCATCACTTCAGCCCTGTTGATCCTTACTCTTCGTGCGTGTATTCTCTATCACCTCTTCTTCTCCTTCTCTCCTTCCTATTCCTCTGTCATTCTAACTTCCTTTTTATCTTCATTTGCCATTCATAGCTTCATCTCATACGGAGAAGCCTAGCATGTGCGGAAGAGGGGTAGATCATGTGGCTTCTTCATAAATCAAGACTTGTCTGCAAGGTTTCGTTACCATCTCGAGGAGCAAGGAGAGGTAGTGTGTGGGGGGAGCGAGGAATATTCTCTCTCTCTCTCTCTCTCTCTCTCTCTCTCTCTCTCTCTCTCTCTCTCTCTCTCTCTCTCTCTCTCTCTCTCTCTCTCTCTACGGTCAGTGCCTTTTGGGAGATAGTCTCCCCTACGGGAGAAGAGACCTTTCAAGGAACGGGGCTTCTATAAAAGGAGGGAACAGTTTCAAGAGAGGGGTCTGTCTGTGGAACGAGTCTCTCCAAAGATAGTCTGTCCAAGGAGCGAGTCTCTCCAGAGAGAGAGAAGGGTGTCTCTCTGAGGAGCGAGTTTCTACGAAGAAAGTCTCTCTCTGGAGATTGCTCCTCTGTCTGGGAGGATTTTTGAGAAAATTTGATGGGCCAAGATGTTTCTAGAGGGATATGAGGCCAACCTGATGGAAAATTGCTGCTTTGGGAGGTCTTCCTGTAGAGGAGCATGAGGGAGGGGTGGAGGGTGGTGTTCCTGCAGAAGGGATGGGCGACCTGAGGCAAGACAGTCGTCTTAAGACAATGTTTTTTTTTTTCTTTGGTGCTATGTTCTCCAAGCACTGGAGACAAGGAGATGATATTCCCTTAACACTAGAGGGAAGAGGACAATATTCCCTTCACGCTGGAGACAAGAGGACAATATTCCCTGCACACACTGGAGAGAAGAGGCAATATTCCCTGCACGCACTGGAGGCAAGAGGACAATATTCCCTTGAGGCAAGAGGACAATACTCCCTTGACGCTGGAGACAAGAGGACAATATTCCCTGCACACATTGGAGACAGGAGGACAATATTCCCTCCACAGTGGAGACAAGAGGACAATATTCCCTGCACACACTGGAGGCAAGAGGACAATATTCCCTTGACGCTGGAGACAAGAGGACAATATTCCCTCCACAGTGGAGACAGGAGGACAATATTCCCTCCACAGTGGAGACAAGAGGACAATATTCCCTGCACACACTGGGGAAAAGAGGCCAATATTCCCTTAACACGATACAAGAGAATAATATTCCCAGCACATGGAATCAACTCTATAATGATTCGTTTCAGTTAAATTAGTTTTCGTTTGTTCTTTCGTTCTCTTTTGTTATTTCCTAAAGTCTCCTATCAACTCTGCACGTTTCATTTATCGCACCCGAAAGGTTTATATTCTCTGTATTCCATATTGAACATTATCAGCTAACAGTGCTTACCCGTTTTCCTTTAAAAACGCTTTATCTAAATATATATTTTTTCTCACCCTATTAGTCTTTTTTTAACTTTTTTTTTCTCACCTAAATACAGTATCCTTTGTAGCTCCACACATCAGTTTTGTTCGTATATGTATTTCAATTTTTTTCTCTCGACAGATTCATGTTTCCCTTTTTAATCTGCCCTTCGCTCGTTCTTTGTCTGTCGCTTTGCATTCATTGTTGCGTCGCTGCATTCTCCAATGCCCGAGTTAATTTCGACCCAGGCTATTATATCATGTAATGTCCATGTTCTCTCTTTGTTTCCCCCTGTGTGTGTGTGTGTGTGTGTGTGTGTGTGTGTGTTTTGGCGCTACATCCTTGTCGTTCCCGGATCTCCCCTGCTGTAGTCAGAATTATCCTCCCTCGTTGTTCTCAGAATTTCCCTCCTTCAGGGGACTTGGCTCACAGTACTTTCCTACCTGTTCTTCCTCACGCTTAGGACATTCCCCCTAATGTTGTTCTCCCAGTTTCCCTTCTAATTATATTTCCTATAGGGTAATTCCCCTCCTTCCCCTCAGATTAACCCCAGTATTTCATCTTTCCTTACGCACGTCCGTCTATCTTTTCACTTCATTCGCCTCCTGTTACTTCAGCTTATAGCAGTGTCTTGTAAGTCATCCGTTACAGCATGTAACTCGGCTCGAGTTCACTCGGGAAGCATTGAGACCCTTAGACCGTGGTCTTCGTCACTCGGGTCGAGTTCACTCGGGAGGCAATGAGATCCTTAGACCGTGGTCTTCTGTCACTCGGCTCGAGTTCACTCGGGAGGCATTGAGATCCTTAGACCGTGGTCTTTGTCATGTGGTAGCGTCTACCACACCATGGAGGGAAGGGTGAGGAGCGCAGTGCTGCCACTCTCCCTGACATGACCTTACTCAAGAGGTGAACAATGATGGTCATCACCTCCGGCTCGCCCCACTGTGACCATCCCTTCGACTGACCCATTTTTGATTCGCACGGACCCACTCTGTTGCCTCGTCTATACCTATCTGCTTCTCCCTCTGCATTATTCTCTTTGTTTACACACACACACACACACACACACACACACACACACACACACACACACACACACACGGGCCCTGCAAGTGTGTTTGATGACTTCTGTTTGAATGTTCTCGTGTGTCTTGAAGGAAATTAATTTCTTTGGGAGTATAATTATCTCTTGTTTGATATCCCCTTTGTTCATTGATTCCTTTTTTTTCCTCATTTAGCATAATGCTAATGGGTTATGCTGTTTGATCTAACGAGGTTGTTCAACAGTATGATCATATTGTAACTATAGAGACGTAAGGGTATTAATATGGGTAGTATATCCAAAGGGTCTTTGACACGCATAGCTTCAGTGCGGCAATGTGAATGACATTATACTCTAAACAAAGTAACTAACCACAAACATCTGGACTAAGAAAGACGACAAAGCCATTTACTGTAACGATCTAACCACAGGGCTAACCTTTTAATGAAGGCATTTCTGTATAATCTTTTTATAACCAATGTATTACCATCCTTCTGTCCTTGTTACGAACGAGTAGGTTGCAGGTCTAACCAACCCTCAGACCAAGGAAGGTTCTGTACAGCCAACGCTCTGACACGTATACCATAATGACACACGACCACCTGCGGCCATAACCACAACGCTAATCACATCATCAAACACGTCTCTTAGTCAGGGCGTTAACTAACATAACCATCGGTAACCAGGGCACTAGACCAGGTCATTACCCAAGCCACTAAACAGGTCACGATCTAGGGTTATTAAGGAACCAGGTCAGTGATCGTGTCTCAAACTAGGTCACTGATTAGGGCACTGACCACTCCACCACCCAAGTCATTAACTAGGTCACTTAGCTTCCTCTACTAACCAGGTCATTAACCAGGACGCTAACCACGCCACCATCCAGGTCATTGACTAGGTCACTTATCACTAACCAGGTCATTAACTAGGTCACTTATCACTAACCAGGTCATTAACTAGGTCACTTATCACTTAACCAGGTCATTAACTAGGTCACTTATCACTTAACCAGGTCATTAACTAGGTCACATATCACTAACCAGGCCTTTAACTAGGTCACATCCCTAACCAGGTCTTTAACTAGGTCACTTATCACTTAACCAAGTCATTAACTAGGCCACTTATCCCTAACTAGGTCATTAACTAGGTCACTTATCACTAACTAACCAGGTCAGTAACCAGGGCACTAACCAACCTAACCTACCGGCAGGGCAGACTCTTCGCTGGCGGACTCACCAGGCAAGCAGGAGGAGAACTTTGGCCTCAACGACTTCGGGGCGGTGAGTACCGTGGGCTCCTGACGGAGAGGGAGTCGGGGCGATGCATGAGGGTCCGATGAGGCTTGTGGTGGTGGGGACATTGGACTCTGAAGGTATGGAAGGCTCCCGGTTGGGGATTTAGGGGCTGTATTAGGGTCTGATTGGCTATGGGTAGGGACCTAAAGGGGTATGTGTAGGTTTAATTGGCCAATGGTGGGGGAACTAGGGATACATGAGGTTACTGGTGGGTCTGGTGGGTCCTGTACGATACATAAGAGTCTGATAGGCTCTTGGCGCATCCATTTGGGGCTTCTGGTGGGTTTTGACGCATCCATCTGGAGCTTCTGATGGTTTGGTAGGGTATCTGCAAGGTCACCTATGGTCTGACTATTTAATGGTGGGAACTCAGGGAATACCTGGTGATCTGAAGGTCTACAACCAGTCATATAAGGGGGTCTAAGAGGCCTTTAATGATCTGATGGGCTACGTAAGTGTTTCAGAGGGATCCAGTGCTGCGAAAGACCACTTGATTTTTCAAGGGGTTCTCGTGGTCTGATGGGCTGCCAATATTTGGGTTTAAGTTCTTTAAGTAACTCTATCGCTAAGGCTGTGTCTGGTGACTGGGATTGGACGCTGATAAGTACATGAATACCTTTGCATTATCTGATGGATCTGTTAATCAATAGATGCTGGTGTTCTGATGAATGTATGGTGATAGTAAGTACAATTCATCATGGTCTTATAGGAGTCTCCTATCAGTAATCTTGAGTGATCTTGTACGCCTAACGGGCTACGGATGAGTGTGTTGATGATGTGCCAATCACCAGACTATCAGTATTTGTGTCTGATACTCACACATCCTCCTAGTGTTCAAGGGACAAAGCTCTACCCGCTTCGCTCTATGTATTGCGAATATTCAGTCGTATCTTTGCACCCTGAAATGTTCAGTCGTACCTTTGCACCCCATGTCAACATGGCGGAGAGAGACGTTTAATGCCTCATATCTTCTCAAACATCATCCTTTACTACCTTAACGATAAGGAGTTCTAACATTTATTTCAGGTCGTGTGTGTGTGTGTGTGTGTGTGTGTGTGTGCTGGCCCCATGTCCGCCATTTCAAGCCCCCTCGCTCCCCCTTACCCTTGAGCTGTAACATTTATGTATCATTGATCCAACACTGTATTTCGGTGTTGCAATCATATAGCGTTCCCAGTGGTTTTTTTACCCTGCCGGTGATCCTCTTTTTTTTATTGGTCCCTTTAATCTCTTTTTCCTGTGGAGGTGACACACACACACACACACACACACACACACACACACACACACACACACACACACACACACATGCATGCACACGCAAGGGCCCTCCTGAAGTTGGGCCCACCGGGTTCGAATACTGGGAGTGGCAGTCGGCCCCCTCCGGTATGGTCTCTAATTGTGGTACCTGGTTGAGCCTGGTGGTGTGCATGTGTGTGTGTGTGTGTGAGTGTGTGTGTGTGTGTGTGTGTGTGTGTGTGTGCTTTGCCATTTAAGAATTACAACACCTTAAGTACATTAATTAATAATTAGCACCCAGGTTACGTTAATTACATTAACATCCATCAGCCTAGTGTCGTCTCCTGGCCTTGCTCTGACAGCCCAGTGCATCAAATGTGCTTTGATCTCGGCCAGGGGCTGCTTCCCTCTCTCTCTCTCTCGCTGTGTGCTAGCAGTTCCTCCTCCCTCCTCCCTCAGTCCTGTCACCAGCACCTGCCTCCCCAGCAACTGCCCGCCTCCTACCAGACCACCGCTTCCAGCAGGCGTCAGCAAAACTCTATCACTCTTCCCCTCTCACTATCTTGTTAACTTTCTCTTTATTGCCTCATCAGCCTCAAAACTTTGCGGCAAACTTCTCCCCCTCGCATCTGCTCTCTCTCTCTCTCTCTCTCTCTCTCTCTCTCTCTCTCTCTCTCTCTCTCTCTCTCTCTCTCTCTCTGTCTATCTATCTATCTATCTATCTATATATCTATCTCTTTTCACCTTCCACGCCGATTATTTCAGGCGCTTGTCTTAAGATTTCCTTTCCCTTTGCTCTTTCATTTTTTCCTTAGATTTACGCTAACGTTCTATCCACTCTGTGTATTTCTTATTTTTTCCCGAGGATGTTTTTCATTCATTTCCTTTCCATATTCTTTTTTTATGGCTTCCATCTTCACCTTCTCTTCCATGAGGAGATGTCTCGTCCCTCCTTCCAGTGTTCCCTACTGTATCCCTCTTCTTCTCCTTCTCCTTCTCTTCTTCTTCTTCTTCTTCTTCTTCTTCTTCTTCTTCTTCTTCTTCTCCTCCTCCTCCTCCTCCTCCTCCTCCTCCTCCTCCTCCTCCTCCTCCTCATATCCTCCTCCTCTCCATACATCTGACCCTGATTCTGGTTTTTACACCCTCATTTCCTTACCAATTCCCTTTCTTCCTCTCTTCCTTTTTTTTTTTCTCTCCTTCTCCCTTATTCACTTCTCTCCTTTGTATACAATTTCTCTGGCCTTGTCATGGCGTGTCCCTGACCCTCCCGGGAGCAGGAGGAAGATGCCTTTAGAAGCAGGAGGGAGAGGCCATCTGGAACCTGGCGACAATAACTTTTTTTTTTCCTTTCCTTTATATCCTTTGCTGTGGCTTCCTGGAACTTTTTTTTCTTTCAACCCTCCTGGAATGTCTTTGTCATTGGGTCCTGGATTTTTTTTTGTGTGTGTGTGTAGTTGTCTCCTTACATTTGAGATGCCTTTGTTTGTCTCGAAGGTGTCATTGTCGTGTCTCCCCTGATGTGTAGTTCTTCGAGCTGCTGGAGTGCTAAAGTTTTCGTCTCCTGGAATGACGTTCATTCTGTTCTCTTACATTCTTTTTTCTTTTTTTAACTTCTTCGTCGTGACCTCCTTAGATATTGATGTTATAGTAGCTTGAAATGTCTTTGTCCCATCTTCCAAGATTGTGTCTTCTTCCTTTAGTCTCCTGGATGTCTTTTAGTTGCTTTCCTTAGATAGCTTTTGGTTGGACAGGTGTGTCCACCTTCCTCCCACGAAAGTATCTAGCGAGCTTCTTGGAATGTCTTTGGTTTGGTCTCCTTGAAGAGGCCTGACTACAGAGACAGTTTATGAGTTTATAATCTTTAACCTCATAGGAAAGTTGTTTCATAATCCTCTTTCTTAAGTTTCTCCCTCCTTCCCTTCTTACCTGGACTCGGTGTCTGACTTGCCCAGACTTTTTATACCACCCTCGCCTGCTGGACTTTCTGCCATTTCCGCATCTTGTGGACTTTGATCCTATTTCACATGAAGGGTGGGAGGGGGTGGTTTCCTCGCACCATCGTCTTGTGGCTCGTGTTTTCCCCTCCCCCTCATCTGAGCACATTTCTCTCCTCACGTGAGAGATATGTGTCTCTCGCCTTACCTGACCTTCAGCAGATCCAGGCGTGATTCAGGTACTCGGTTCCAGTCCTTTCTCGCCAGCTCTCCAGGTCTTCCAGGTAGCAAAAACTTGCGAGATGTGGTTACAGGAACACCCCCACCAAAAGGATTCGTCATCTCTTTCTTTTTTAAGCGATTCCTTCTTGAATCTTTGTCGTGCGTCAAGCCCTTTGGGTTTTTAAGCCGTTTGCCCTTATTATTTGATCTATGAGGCTATACGGTATCTGAGGCCTGCTTGAGGCCTTCACTTGTGAAAAGCTCTATAGCCCTTGTAGGTTAAGCTCGAGTCTTGATCTTGAGCTTTCATCAGTTACGTTCCAGGTTGCCAGTGTGTGTGTGTGTGTGTGTGTGTGTGTGTGCCTTACGTCTCCTCAAGAGAGTGAGCTCAGCTTCTTTGGTATTCACTGTCATTCTTTTGGCCAGAAATTGCGACAAAAGCTCACAGACCTCATTCTTCATGATAGTCGAGTGTTCGGTGGTTGGGTATCATACTGGATCGCTTCTGGGGTCATTAATCACCTGGTATAATCAACATGTGTGATTTATGAGGTGTTTTCGACTCTCGTGCAAGGGTAACTCTGGTTTAGAATGGGTTCAGTTGATAGAGCTATATACAGCAGATTCGTATGTAATATTGCAGTCGTACAGTATTTCGTAATAATTGCAGGTGTTGAAAACAATTTCGAAGATTGCATAGCATTTTCCTTCCAAATGCTACGCAGTAAAGGACATTAAATGCGTCAGTTAGCATATCCAGCTATCTAATTATCCCCATGAATGTGTGCAATGTTTACAGAAACTACATTTGTTTTGGGGGGAGCCAGCGTTATTCATCTGTTATTTTTCACTGTCTTTGTTTGCTGCCTTTCCCTTATTCTATCCCTTTCAGGCACAGCATTACATACGGTTAACAGAAACACAATAGACTGCGACATTAAATGCTTTAGCCATAATACAGATATTGCACTCTGTCCTCAGTCATTCCAGATGTTCATCCTCCCATAGGGGCTGGTCGACAGAATGGGTACCTTGCTTAGGCACAGGCATATATATATATATATATATATATATATATATATATATATATATATATATATATATATATATATATATATATATATATATATATATATATATATATATATATATTGCTATGAGTCCGCGGGGAAGATGAAACACAATAAGTTCCCAAGTGCACTTTCGTGTAATAATCACATCATCAGGGGAGGTTAATGAGAGAGCCTTCATTAAAGCATTCAGTTGACGTCTTTGCTAAATATGTATATAAGTAAAAGAATACTGAAATTAGCATAACAATTGAATGGCCTACCCTACACACTGATGCACACCACACCTTAAGCATTACCTGCATACGAACGCCTTTCACAATCAATTTACCCCAGACTGTAAATTCAGCCCAAAATATCCCTCAGTGTTACGGTAAATCAGCAAAATTGTGTGACCTGAGGAGTTTCCTCCCCCTGAGCAAGACTTCTGTCAACAGGTTACAAAGGAAAGCAAATTAATCCTTTCCAGGAATTTTATATTCAGAGGATAAACTAGGACTTTTTTGCATTGTGTGTTTCCCTTAATTCGAACCCGTGGCAGATAGATAGGACGAAAATAGATTTATATTTACTTTCGTAAGATGTGTGTTTTATGTTTTCAGTTTCTCGTTTGACACATTTCTGTTTCCCACTGTTAATCTTCTCATGTGGTTCCGAATGGCAGTATGTTTAAGTGTGTTGACTCGCAAGGAGGCGAGTCTCCTGTTATTTCATTGTCCCGAGTGTGTTTAACCCCACCCACTCTCTCTCTCTCTCTCTCTCTCTCTCTCTCTCTCTCTCTCTCTCTCTCTCTCTCTCTCTCTCTCTCTCTCTCTCTCACTAGCTCCTCCTGTGATCCCTCCAGCAGCTCCTCTTCCTCCTCCTGTTCCTCTTCCTCCTCCACCTCCTCACCACCACCACGTAGGTTCATTCCCACCCGCAGATCGGCCGTAGCCTAGCCCTTCCTTCCTTCCTTCCACCCATCCATCCCCTGTCGCCAGTGCCGTACACCTGCTTCTCGTCCATCGGACGTGGACTCGCCTCTGAACGCCTGAGAATCATTTTTCTTCCATCTCCTTCCTCGTCCTCGTCAGTGTAGATGATTCCCCTCCGTGGAACATATGGCTTTAGGAGTATAGTTTAGACCAGCAGTGTATTCTCACCTGTACAGTATTCTCCATCAATAGTACTTCCATTCTTTGATGTATTTCCCCCATTATTGTATTTCCATTCATCAGTGTAGTTCCCCTCAGTATTATGCATCAACAGTGTATTTCCTTTCAGCAGTGTATATATATTTTTCCAGTGCTGAATTTTTCCACCACTGTTGTATTTCTCCACAGTGGTGTATTTCCACTTGATAGAGTATCTCCCCTCTGCTCGATATTTCCCCTTCTGTTTCCAGTTCAAATTTCCGTTTCTATTCCCGAGGTCTCGCCCGCATGAGGACCTCTTTCCCCTCCTCACGTGGTAAGAGAAAACATAATTTCAATTTCGTTTCCTTAAACGTGCGGCGAAGTTCCTCCATGGGGCTAGAGGCTCTTTTGAGGCTATAGGCTTCGACCCCGACGTCATTTGTTACCTCGGAGAACAACAACAGGAGGAGCAGCTCAGCATAATAACGTTCTCCAGTTGATATACAAAAAAAAAAAAAGAACATCTACGTCTCGTATATCCGCGTCCAAATGGACACTCGACAAACCAGCACCGTACGAAGAGTGGCTTGTCTTTGACATGACCCGTAAGGCGAGTTATGGTGTCAAGGGTTAAAAGTAATAGATAATGACGTAGTGTAGATGACATAGTGTAGATGAGGGTTGTAGTGAAGATAGCGTTTAAACCGACTCGTAGGGATGATGTTCATCCTTTTTGGGGTTTTTCTCTCGTAGTTTTCATAGTTCAATCCATCTTCGTTGATCTTCGTCGTCTCACAACACCCCCTCGCAACGCTAGGCTCTCACTGTTGTTCCCAGGCCGTTGCGTCCCACTGGTCCGTTTCATTACCTCGCTTCGTCGAGTTCGAGTCGGGGAAAATCGAGACAACTATGTTTATAATGTCCGAGTCTTTGTCAGGGAGGAGCTCCTCCTTGTGCCCCTGCCAAAGCTTTAATGCGTCGGGGGAGCAAACATAAGTTACCCCAAGGTCTCTCTCTCTCTCTCTCTCTCTCTCTCTCTCTCTCTCTCTCTCTCTCTCTCTCTCTCTCTCTCTCTCTCTCCCGTAGGCTCTTGGGAGCATTGCAATGGGGGAGGCAGGAGGGGTATTTGTGGCATTATTACGCCCTAGGTGTGCCACCTGGAGGCTCCTTGGTGATGCCACAGACATTTAGAAAGCCTCAGGAGCTTTCGCTGCCTTACGAACCTCCTGCTCCACACACACACACACACACACACACACACACACACACACACACACACGACTCTCGTGCCAGAGCAGGTAAACAATCGAGATGGGAGACCCCAGGTGGCTGATCCTGTGGCTACTCTTCCTTTCGAAGGGAGAAGAAAATCAGCGCCACTAGTTAAATGATCTTTGGCCCTCACGACGGCTGGCGGATATAACAAGGTGGAAAGCCTGTTCGAGGTGGGTGTATAGAAGGAATGGACAGTCGGAACAGAAAAGGGATAGACGGTTGTAATAGGAATGGGATAGACTGAGGAACAAAATGATTTTATAAATACGTTTATCGTAAATGAATTCATCTTATTTACGAAGTCGTTACAGATTTTTTTTTTCGTTAACTACGAATGGCATCAATTTTATGCACAGTAATTATTAGGGTATCGTAAAGATGAATTTACATTTGAAATATTGCAAATTCAGATGAATGCAACATAAGATATCTAAAAGTAATCGTTATTACCTTATTTTGATGCTATTTCAATTGTAATTACTAATGCCTGTCAACAGTTTCTGTATCTGGTTTACCTTGGGGGGGGGGGGGGATGGCCAAGTGGCTGGAAATGTCTGGGTCAACATCGTGCAACACACGACCCCCCCAAACATCCCAGTATGAGAGAGTGGGACGTCGGTAATAACTCAGTGGACATTGTGTGTGTTGGGCGGAAGTCCCACCACAATAAGTGTCAGGGTCACGGCCCGCATCTTGGCCACCAGTGTGACTCTCTCTCTCTCTCTCTCTCTCTCTCTCTCTCTCTCTCTCCTAGACCTCCTTCCTTCCTTCCTCCTCCTCCTCTCACACGGTGTCTTCTTCTTCCCTGGCTGTTCTTCCCCGCCCTCAGCTGTAGTAAGTCCTGGCCATTCCCCTCCTCCACCACCCCGCTTCCCCTCCATCGCCCTCGCACTATCACCCTATCTTCTCATCAGTGAACCTCAACAGATATTCCATCTCATTGCCAGGTCTTTCTTTCTTTTTTCTTCCCTTTTTCTCTGTCTTTTTCTTTCATATCCTTCTGTACCTCGACTCCCCTGATGAACATACCCATACCTCACCCATCCCATTTCCCAGTCTATTGTCCCCCACATGGAGCTGTCATTCGTCTGTAGCGAACCCATTTCGTGACCTATTTCTTCTTCTTCTTCCCCCCCTTCTGTCTTCTTCTTTCCTCGCGCCGCCCCCCCAACCAACTAACCCACCTCACTCCTCCTCGTTCTCTCCTCCCTCCGCAGAAAGTGGTGCTGGAGATGAACCGCCTGGGGATGCTGGTGGATCTTTCGCACGTGTCGCAGCAGACGATGCGGGACGCCCTGGCGGTGTCTCGAGCCCCGGTCATCTTCTCCCACTCCTCCGCTCACGCCCTCTGTCGGCACTCGCGCAACGTGCCCGATGATGTCCTCAAACAAGTGGTGAGTAAAGCGAATGATGAATGCAGAAGGCGAATGATGGAGTACAAAAGGCGAATGATGAGTACAGAAGGCGAATGATGAGTGCAGGAGAATAGTGAGTACACAGAAGGCGAATGATGAGTACAGAAGGAGAACGAGTGACGAGGTGTCTTATGGGAAGGACGAACTAGGTAAACAAGAGGTGGTTGAATAGATGTGCTTGGAGCTAAGCCGTGAGTGGCTGAGGGGTAACTCATGGAACATGAGGTAAGTGTTTATAAAGAATATAAAACAGATGTGAGTACCTTAGTGGCTCTTGAAGTAAGTGGCGAGGAGATGGACGTGCTTTAAAACCAAGAGACGGGAGCCTCAGAAGGCACGGCACAAAGTGGTAAGTGGTGCAGGAGAGCGACAATTAATTTGGCTCAGTGTGAGGGTGGGAGAGTAATGTTGCCTCTTAAGTCTCCCAGGTTCGTGGATCGAGCAAAACGCTCTTTGGTCAGGATACGAACCATTGATCTGCTCGCCTCCTTTTCTTCCACTTCTAAATCAAGGAAAACTCTCTACTCCTTGAGTAGGACAGTACGACCCTTGAGTAAGACGGTACGACCCTTGAGTAGGACGGTACGACCCTTGAGTAGGATGGTACGACCCTGAGTAGGCCGGTACGACCCTTGAGTAGGATGGTACGACCCTGAGTACGATGGTACGACCCCTGAGTAGGACAGTACGACCTTGAGTAAGACGGTACGACCCTTGAGTAGGAAGGTACGACCCTTGAGTAGGACAGTACGACCCTTGAATAGGACAGTACGACCCTTGAGTAAGACGGTACGACCCTTGAGTAGGAAGGTACGACCCTTGATTAGGACGGTACGACCCTTGAGTAGGACAGTACGACCCTTGAGTAGGACAGTACGACCCTTGAGTAGGACAGTACGACCCTGAGTAGGATGGTACGACCCCTGAGTAGGACAGTACGACCCTTGAGTAGGATGGTACGACCCCTGAGTAGGACAGTACGACCCTTGAATAGGATGGTACGACCCTTGAATAGGACGGTACGACCCTTGAGTAGGACAGTACGACCCTTGAGTAGGCCGGTATGACCCTTGAGTAGGACGGTGCGACCCTTGAGTAGGACAGTACGACCCTTGAGTAGGCCGGTATGACCCTTGAGTAGGACGGTGCGACCCTTGAGTAGGGCAGTACGACCCTTGAGTAGGACGGTGCCACGACGCACGATGGGATAACCATTAAACACGACAAGGCAAGCCTTTGGCTATAAGAGATTTAGGCCGTCGAACTAAATCTTAAGGATTTGGTCAGAAGGTCACGCCAATTGTACCCAAGGATCAAACATGGTGACGGAACACGTATTTCAGTGGCTGTTGCGTTTCCTTCTC
Source organism: Panulirus ornatus (assembly GCF_036320965.1). Lineage (NCBI taxonomy): Eukaryota > Metazoa > Arthropoda > Malacostraca > Decapoda > Palinuridae > Panulirus > Panulirus ornatus. The sequence goes on from NC_092229.1 coordinate 7,248,585, forward strand.
TCTCTCTCTCTCTCTCTCCCTCCCCACCCTAACCATACATGCGGGGTGTGTATGAAACGACTCCCATCCGGCATTAATGAAGACGCGTGGGTACCACTTATCATATCTCTCGCGGAATTCTTTCTCTCGTCGTTCAACTCGCTGATAAAAGAAGGTTTTTGGCTCGCGAGCTCGGGAGAGAAGGCCGTGGTGGCGTGAGCAGGCGCTCCGGCAACACCTCAAAATGGCACATTTTACGGGCGTTAGTTTTGTAATCAAAGCAGATCTTTTGTACCCAAGAAAACATTATAATTATCTAATATTCAGTTATCGTTTCTATATATTTTCTCCTTTGCAGATATTCGCGCCGTGGTTCTTCTTTTAATATTTGTACTGATAATGCAGGAATTTTTTTTTTTTTTTTGGTCAAGAATTTCCTTTTCTATCGTAAGCGAAACTGATCATCATTTCGTTCCAGATTCCAATTATGATTCCAAAAGAAGATTTATTTCGTGCTATTATATACAGTGATGAAGACTTAGGGCAGACTCCTGCCTATCGCTACGACAGACGCCTCAGTTGATGCATCACACAGAGACGAGAACTAATCAATTCAGTCCCACTCGGTGCGATCTCTTGTGTAAGATCTGCAATGTGAACTTTCTTTCTCATTCGAGATTCGCTTTTGTCTTGTTGTGTCGACTCTGCGTCGGAGATAAACTGGCCTTGATGAAGGCACACAAAGGGGAGGTAGTTTTCGCATCTCTTGAGACAGTGGCGGAGGGAGGGAGAGAGAGAGAGAGGGTTGCTGGTGAGGACTTAGGGGTATATGTGGGCGGCCAAGTGAGCGAATATAATGTCCCGACCTTTGACATGATCCCTTGAAGATCAGTTTCACCTGGACCCCCTCCACACTAACCAGCTGTGTGTGTATGTTCCTTGTGTAACCCTCGTACTCTCAACACCAGCTGTGTACATGAGTTTTAAGAAGTCCTCCTCGACCACGAGCGCGAGTCTTCAAGTGAAGCTGGACATTCCATCAAGTCATTACTTACAGAATCCCTTACAAATGTACCAGCTTTGCCTCGTAGATGACAGAGCGCCAGTTCCGGACGTGATAGACCAGTGGGGTATCTTTTGGCTAGCGCCCCGAACGAGAGAGAGAGAGAGAGAGAGAGAGAGAGAGAGAGAGAGAGAGAGAGAGAGAGAGAGAGAGAGAGAGAGAGAGAGTGTGGTTGCCGATGGGATCTAGCAGGCGCCTGACACCCCTCTACGATTCTCTAGAAACACCTAAGAATTTAACGAGTTATCTTAGATTTCATTTCAATCATGAAACACTTTTACTTCTGTTCTTACTGAACACACAAACTTGATGGCAAACTCCTCTGTTCTTGCTTAAACTTGATAGCAAAACACATAGACCTACCCTGATGATTAGGTTAGTTCCTCGTAAAGATATTCACTTATTTACTTAATGGTAGTGTGAGACTCACAATGAATTGCACTTATTTAGAAACGTATTTAAAACCTTGTCATCTTTGCGACTAACCTGGACCATCTCTTCTGTTCCAGCACTTAAATGGTGGGATTGTAATGATCAACTTCTATAATTACTTCCTTACCTGCAATGATTCCGCCTCTGTCCACGATGTCGTCCGTAAGTACCACTTTTTCATAAAGTTCTGGGATTATAAGTATTCTTGGAATGTTATAAGTACTACATAATAACATTAAAAGTACCAAGACTCTCTTTAGAAGTAACAGAACTGGTTGGTAGTTGTTAAGTGCTACAATTGTGGTTCTAAAGTACCAAGATAATGTTTGTAAGTGCCAGAATGTTTGTAGATATTGCTTGTAAGTGACAAGATTACTTATATGAACTTCCACTTGTTAACATTAGATTTTACTCCACCTTTTTCTTATATCAGGATAATGATTTTCCTTTTGTGACTCGTGTTTTGTTCGTTTGTTATATATATATATATATATATATATATATATATATATATATATATATATATATATATATGTGTGTGTGTGTGTGTGTGTGTGTGTGTGTGTGTATCCTGCAAGCACTGCCACCAAGACGAAGCATCGAGCAATCTCTGGCTGCTTTGAAGGATGACGCATGCCTCTCCTTCCGTGGAAATAAGAGGTTCTTGCAAGCATATGCTTCCAGAACAGGCCAGTCTCGTTCGATACTTGCTGGATGATACTTTGCAGCGGACGCACCACCAAATGCAGCATCCGCACTCACTCTTGTGCTCTCCAGTTCGCGTCTCAATACTCTTAACCCACCCATAGCAGGCACTAGATGTTTATAACCTGCGAGGAGTCTCCTCCTTATTCATTCTTCAAAACCTCAAGCGATGATCTCTCCTTCTGTACCATCAGGGTATTGAAAGGCATATCACGTTGGTTCTGATCCTCATTCCAGACAGCCTCCTTGCTCTCCGTGGTTTCCACGAGAACGCGTCTATACCTTGATAACTTTGAGTCACCGACAGATGCACCGCACGTCGAACTCGTCTTTATTCTCTCCTCCTCCTTTTGCCCTCATAGTTACCACCGTAGAGGGACTTGGAGACTCGAGGTGGTATTGGGTAACGGTGTCAAATACAGAGAGGTAGATTCACACGATATACACCTGCCTTTTATACAAGTGGTGATGCAGCTGTACCCGGCTGCCAGACGAACTGCCCGAAGCAGTATGAAATGTTCGGAGGATCAGACAAACATGACATGCGTCTGTTTTATGTATATTCATTTTTTCCAACGAGAAAATGTTCAAAAAAGAAAAATCCAACATTTGATCGTTGCTCGAATTATCATGCATCTAGGTATATATATATATATATATATTCATTCCTTTTCATCCACGGGGAAATGAAACACGATAAGTTCCCAAGTGCACTTTCATGTAATGATCACATCACATACATTTATGCGTATATATTTCTTCTGTGTGGGTGAGCAGTTGTTCGCTGGTTATCGTCCTTAGAATTTATTGATTATAACGTTTCACAGCAATGTTGTAAAGATGCAACACCTGCTTTAATAATAAGTTTCGTGCAATTTTGGCAAACTTAGTTTCAGCATTAAATCGCTTTCTAATTTCAGTAAAATTATGACCTGAAATTTTTACCTTTTGTCTTGAACATTGAACCAATATATCTGTACTCATATTGCATGGCTTAAAGACGAAATAGGTATCATTCATTTACAGTTAATTTTTTACACTGTTGGTGGTAGTAGTATTTCCTGATTTACAAGAGAAAGATTGTTCATTTACAGGCAGGGAGGATTTTCAGGTCCAACCATTTATAAAGGAACGATGGAAGGGGGACAACACACACACACACACACACACACACACACACACACACACACACACACACACACACCTCCCATGTTGACGGTGGTGACCCTTAGGGGCAACTAGGGCTCTTGTGACCTAGAAACCCTAAGTCCCTGATGCCCTAGGGCCTACAGCCCTAAATCTAGCTCATTAGACTGCCTTGCTAGGACGCCATCAGCAGTTGGCTTCCGTTTCTCAATCACTGACGACCACCGCCACCCCTCTCACTCTACCCCCAAAAGATTAATATCTTATCTCCTTTCCTGTTGATAAACTTATGAACATTTCACTTGTATCTCATCCTCTCGCCCTCCTGAGAGTGGGAGAGGTCATCATGACCCCCCCAAGCGCTGACCCCCTCGTTCTCTCTCTCTCCTGCAGGTCATATCAACCACATCCGCGACGTTGCTGGCCTGGATCACGTCGGGGTTGGGGCAGACTTCGATGGCATCAATAAGTAAGTCCCACCTACTTCTTCTGTTCTTCTTTTTCTTCTTCTTCATGTCATACCTGCAGTTCTTACGTAGGTGTTCATGGTGTTCCTGTTATCTTGCCTAGGTCCGACGATAGCCTGGAGTTCTTGTATACTTACGGTAGCTGCTTAAGTTTGATGGTACGTTGAAGTTTTTGTGTATCTACGTTAGCTGTTATCTGCCTAGGTCTGATATGTAACCCAAAGTTCTAGTATGCTTACGATAGCTGTTATCTACCTGGGTCTGATGGGTGACCCGAAGTTCTAGTATGCTTACGATAGCTGTTATCTGCCTGGGTCTGATGGGTAACCCGAAGTTCTAGTATGCTTACGATAGCTGTTATCTACCTGGGTCTGATGGGTAACCCGAAGTTCTAGTATGCTTACGATAGCTGTTATCTACCTGGGTCTGATGGATAACCCGAAGTTCTAGTATGCTTACGATAGCTGTTATCTACCTGGGTCTGATGGATAACCCGAAGTTCTAGTATGCTTACGATAGCTGTTATCTACGTGGGTCTGTTATTCTCGAGGTCTGGTGAGAGCTTCAAGTCTCTTAAATGTTCACGATAGCTGTTATGTTATCTGCCTGTTATGTGCGATAGCGGAGTAAAAACATTGTTATCACAGTAGGTTAACATGAACTGGTTTATATGTTACAGTTAACTCTGAAGATAACATTGGTTTACCCCCCCTTGATCCTCAAGTTCTTAGGGGCTTTGCTCTACTAGATTAAATAATGGAGTGAACATTGCAATTACTTCCGGTAGTTTTGTGTGTGTGTGTCAGTCACTTCAATTATAACTGAGATCATGGAATGAACACGCCGTAACTCATAATTACAAAAAGAAATAAATAAATAAGGTCACAGGTCAAGGGAGAGCGAGAGAAAAAAAAAAAGAGGTCAGAGGTCAAGAGGGGGGTAAAAAATCAGCCGTAATTTTGGGTTTCGTCGACAAAAATGGGAAAAGTTTTCATTTGGCAATTACTGTCGACTGTGTATTGGTTTATTCGTGTCATGATAAATTTCCTGCACATTGAATAAGTTTGGTGCCGCTCGAGTTGCTGGGTAATGCTTGCTAATGAATGACATGAGTAATTTGGCCTTGTTTTGACATCACCTTCGTGCCTGAACCTACCTAGCAATATATATATATATATATATATATATATATATATATATATATATATATATATATATATATATATATACACACACGAATATAGTGCATATGAACGCGTACTTCCATAGGCCATACAAATCTCCAACAGGCTCGTACGTGGGACACCTGCGTGACAGGTGGGAGCGCTACCGCAGGGGTTTCGGGTTCGAGCCTGGCCGTTAGGTGTGTGTGTGTGTGTGTGTGTGTGTGTGTGTGTATAGGGTTAATGCTCACAATTCCTTACCAATACCATTGCCTTATGGAAAGCCTCGTCCCCCGATAGACCATAGCTGGGTGGTGGTGGTGGTGTTAGGGGGTTGAGTGACTTGACTCATTCCATCACCACCTTTGCCACAGATCTTTCAGAGAACATTATCGGGTGTCCCTCCCGCCAGCCTCACCCTGGCGACTCTACCTACTCCCAGCCCCCCTTTTGACTTACCCTTAAACGATCTGTTAATTACTTCCCCTTTCCCTGGGATAGAGCCAGATGGGAACGCCAATCATTCTCGCTGCTGCTACGCACCCCACCCACCCACCCCTTGCGCCCTCACTTGTCAGGTATGATGCTGACCCTGCTGTCACTCACGTAGTCAGAGGTCACACACACACACACACACACACACACACACACACAGCTGTAGGATACCTAGGGTTTACATTAAGAGGAAGGAGGGTGTTTCATCCCTTTGGCCAAAAACATGATAAAGAAGATACGAATGAAAAATTAGAAAGATTATCTCCTTTTGCTGGTCTTCGGTAATATTCAAGATAGAAAAAGAAAACGGAGAATATACAGTGCAGTCCAATCTCGTTGGACTTGATCCATGAGGCAAGATAATTGGAGGAGCAATTAAAAATGGGACAGGGATTATCACCCGGGCGGTCGACATCTCATGCCAGTGTATAACGCTAACACCAGGAGACCTTCCTTCCTTAAGGAACCCGACCCGATCCCGTTCTCCACCGAACACCGTCTTGGGTGATTATCATCACCGACGCCCATCACAGAGAGAGAAAGAGAGAGAGAGAGGAACTTGAGGTACATGTATGGAGTTTGATCCCATTCGCCGGAGGTACTCTATAGAGGCTAATGTACTTTAATCCTCTTTTCCATTGGGAAGAAAAGCCCTAAGAGCTCGTCTATCAGGAGATATATAGATGCTTTTGTCTTAGGGGTCAGGGGGACTACTTACCCTCAGTTCTTCTCGTATCAAGGACGGAGTACAGAAGAACCATCTGCCCTACAGACACACTGAGGATAGAGAAGGGAAGAGAGGATTCACTGCAGTGTTTGTATGAGAAGTCTATCATACATACAGACGTATTTCCTTCTCTTCATTGTATGCAAACATGCAGAAAGATGAAGGCTTGAAATGTCTGCTTTACGCAAAGACTCCAAGGAAAGGTTAGAGGCCTTAGATCTATCCAACATAGG
>NC_092229.1:7264994-7337494 GCF_036320965.1 Panulirus ornatus
TGTTACCGGACTCCGCCTTCCTTGTGGTAACACCGGGAGGGCGAGGTCTGACTTCGACGTGGATGAATTATCGTCAGTGGCTGGAAAAAAGAGCACGGCCCCAAAGGAGACCAGTTTACCCTGCTTTCGCATGGAGCGCAGCCTCCAAGCTGCATGGGGTCCCTTAGGAGGAGTTCTAAGATGACATGATGATATATATATATATATATATATATATATATATATATATATATATATATATATATATATATATATATATATGTATGTATGTATGTATGTATGTATACAATAATATGGAGAACAGTAAGGACGCCAGAAAATCAAGGAAATACAAGTCACATGGAATTCTGAAATTGAAGAGAAGCTTGGGAAGACACCACTCCAAGCCAGCCCGGTGTGCTGTAGATGATAAAGTCTGTGTTGTTTAGTGTGAAACATGCAATTCACCTCACGTTCTCTGTGGAAGGGTAGGCAGTCATAAGTTACCCCCCCTCTGGCCGTCCACGGTCCGTGCGGGTGTTCCAGGAAGCCCTCTGGAATGCAAAGATGATTGTAGAAGGGTAGCAGTTCATTGCACACCCAGCGGTACAAACCTCTTCAGTGCAAGGATGAAAGAGTATGATTTAAGTGTGGAATTCACGTGGCGGAAACCATCGCTCACACAACAACACCTGTAAACACACAGGGTTGCTATATATACAAGAGACCTTTCTACAACTGTGGTCGTAAGAGAAACATTTAAATCCGTTCTCACAGGGTTGGTATCTCAAATGAAAGTCAAACACCGCGACACAAATTACCCTTGTCACGTTCCTTGATAGACTAAACAAACGAAAAACGCACGTAAACATGAAAATTAAAATTGACTCTGTACACACACACACACACACACACACACACACACACACACAGCGTGCTGTGGGTACGTATAATTAGGTCAGCAGAGTTTAATTCGCTTGACTGCTCCACAGACTCCACCACACAGGCCTCCTGGAGCTGCCCATGACACTAACAAAACAAAGAGATACAGATACACTGATACGAACCGCCAGACGAACATAAGGTACGATGTAAACAAACCCAGAAGCACCGATCACAAGCGCTGTTGCCAAATGATGGGTCATGGCACCGATCACAAGCGCTGGTGCCACATCAGAGGTCTGTTCTTTCTTGCGAGTGACGGTCGACCCACCTCGTAAAGAAAGACAGAATCTAGGATCAAGGATAAGAATAAAAAGCAGGGAAAGAATGCTCTAGTTTAGCCATGTAAGGAAAGAAGCAAACATCGTCGAAGCAGCCCATTCTTCCATCCTCCCCTCCAACGTAAACACGCACCAGGGTTGCCGGATCTCGGTGACTAAAAAGGCCACGAGGCTCCGAAGGATGAATTTTTGATGCCCTTCCCAGGAGGTCACGGAGGCTGAGTGGGAGGAGGAGAGGTGGGGGGTGGGGGTTGATTTATGCAGCTCCAAAATGGATCGTGCAGGAGGGAGGTCTTGGACGCTCGTGCGGGGAGGGGAGGACTCGGTTGAGGTGACTAAAAGGGCAGGGATAGATGGGGATGGGTCATGTGTGGTGTGTCTTGGACAGTATACACGTCAATAAAGTGATGTATCCTAGATCGACGAAAGGTATAGCCTCTACCTCCGTCTACCTACACGACAATGTTCCCTGTCTACCCGTGTTGACAACATCTTGGAAAGGTTTTGGCAACTCTTCCTATGTCCGGTGGCAAGGGCTTGATGGTATCTTCGTGTACTGAGGCGAGACCTGGCAGCGGTCCATGTGTGCAATCGTGAGGTTTGGTCTGGCTCAGGCCTGTCCTTATGTGCTGTAGTTCATTGTCGTTATCAATAATGTTAGTGATATCAATACTAAAATCACCATGATTTGTTGTCATTACAAGAATCATTAACTCTACGCATATAGTCATCATTTTTTTAATATTTACATATGGTTAGCAGATTCATCATCATTATGATCATCATTACCCACAACCATCACAGAATCGAGAAGAGGTGAAAACAGTCCCACTCATCAGCTCATCCAATGTGACCTTAACACTTTCCCTGCATCCCACTGCTGGTGCTCTTTTCCCCTCTTTTGTAGCTATTACTTCGACTTCTGCTCCAGGACAGTGGCCGTTCATGTGCCACTACCATAAGCTAAAGGACATGCAGCTGCGCATGCCACTGTCTTATGTCATGAGTGTTCATTGGCGGCTCATGGATGGGCCATTGTGATGTCTATCCTCATCTTTTCACCAACACCTACGACCTGTCCTCCCCTGTTCTGAGGGCGGGTTATCCAGCGTTCTCATTACTCTTCCGCTTATTCTTTACTCCTTTCATTCTCACATTCATCATCCCCTTTCTTAACGTTTTAATGAAGGCCTTGACCCGATGAGGGCTTTCGTCCGCAACTCGCACTCGAAGAATTAAGAGAGAAATATAGTGAGACGAGCAAGTCGGTGACAGTATTTTGCCGCGGGGTTAGCTTAATAACGCCGGGAGTGTGCTGTCTGGCGTATCAAAGTCTTCCTCTCCTAACAAGCCGGAGAAGTTAAGTCAACAACAGAAAGCATTATTACGTTAGTATTCGGGGGGGTCTATCCCACCGAGTTTTAAGAGGTGCCTGAAGAATACTGATGGTGAGGTCGCTAGTAGTGGCAGAGGCCAGCCGGGCAGGTCGCTGGTAGTGGCAGAGGCCAGCCGGGCTGGTCGCTGGTAGTGGCAGAGGGCAGCCGGGCAGGTCGCTGGCTGAGGCGGAGGCCAGCCGTGGGCTTATTGAATGTTTCGCTCGGTGAACCTCATGTGTGGTGGGTGGACTCGCCTCCTTCCTTCCTCTCCCTCCCTCCCAGCAGTCCTTTGATAGTCGCCTGGACTCGCCCTTCCTTCCAGAACTCCTTTGATAAACGCCTGGGCCATGCCGGACACCCTCCCTCTACTACCCCACCCTCCCTTGTTGGCTGACCCTGCCTGTCGCACGCAAAGCCTGCCGAGATAGATGGAAGATGAAAATATCCTCCAAGAGATGGGGAAAATAACCCAGAGGTGAATCGTTATATATTATATAAAAGGATGCGATGGTCCACGATTTCGTCTGCTAGTAGTTGCAGAGAAAACGAGTTGTCATTTTTTCGGTATGGCTATATTAGTATTGTCAGTGGACGGAACGGAGTGTAGTCCTCACGCCAAAGGAGTTCATCATTTCCCTGCTCCTGATTGAAGTGTCGCCTTCAAACTGCAGGAGACATGTAGAAGTGGTCCTAAGGTTCTATAATATAATAATGATAATAATAATAGTAATAATAATAATAATGTGAGGAAATTATGCATAAAGTTCTAAACCACAAAATTCTGTCTGGAATAATTAACATCTCTCACCGACAATAACCAAACTACTAAAAGCTGCCACAACAAGCGATTCTCCAAATTGCTTACGTTATACGAAAGAAATTAGATTATAATTTCAAATGGACCGCTTCATCCAGGCAAAAAAAAAAAGAAAAAAAAAGCTACCTACGATGCAAATTCTTGAGCATAACTTTAGGTTTGCAGAGAATGAAAAGTTGCTAGGAAAGATAGTAGCAGGTTATGTGTGGGCGCTGGGTGGCTGAGTATGTGTGGGTGCTGGCTAGGTTGGTGGCTGAGTATGTGTAGGTGCTAGAAAGGCTGGTGGCTGAGTATGTGTGGGTGCTGGCTAGGTTGGTGGCTGAGTATGTGTGGGTGCTGGCTACGTTGGTGGCTGAGTATGTGTAGGTGCTAGAAAGGCTGGTGGCTGAGTATGTGTGGGTGCTGGCTAGGTTGGTGGCTGAGTATGTGTGGGTGCTGGCTAGGTTGGTGTCTGAGTATGTGTGGGTGGCTGGGTAGATTGGTGGCAGAGTATGTGTGGGTGCTGGAAAGGTTGGTGGCTGAGTATGTGTGGGTGCTGGGTAGGTTTTGTAGCAGAGTATATGTGGGTAGGTTGGTAGCTCAGTGTGTGGGGGTGCTGGGAAGGATGGTAGCTGGCTGTGAAGGTGCAGGGAAAGCTAGTAGCTGAGTATGTGTGGGTGCTGGGAAGGTTGATGGCTGAGTATGTGTGGGGACCTAGGAAGGATGGTGACTATGTATGTGTGGGTGTTGGGAAGGATGGAAGCTAAGTATGTGTGGGTGCTGGGAAGGATGGTAGCTGGCTGTGAAGGTGTGGGTGTTGCCAACGCCGGTGGCTGGATGTAGGTCGGATGCTAAACAAAACCGACCCTCGTCATACATCGCTCTGTGATCATTCTGCCGCCTCTGTCAGACGACCCCGTTCATCAGTCGCCCCTTCCACCGCACTGCCTTTTTATCAATCATTTTCCCATCCTCTCTCTCTCCTTTCCCTTATCACAACGTGGCATTTACACACTTCTGCTTTCACTCCCTCCACACCAAACGCTGCAGTTCCCACTCCCTCACCACAGCAGGACATCCCTCCCTCCCTCACTCACTCCTGTAGGACTTCCTTTCCTCACTCACTCCTGAAGGACTTCCCTCCCTCACTACAGCAGGACATTCCTCCACCCTTCCCTCAACACTGCAGGAGGTCACCACTCTCCCTCCTTCTCCCGCAGGACGCCGGTGGGCCTGGAGGACGTGAGCAAGTATCCCCTGCTGCTGGCCGAGGTGCTGAAGGACCCACGTTGGTCAGAAGACGATGTGGCCAAGCTGGCCGGCGGGAACTTCTTACGGGTACTGCAGCGGGCCGAACAGGTGAGTCGCGGGCCATTTACTCGAGTCGGAAATGAGTCGCAGGCTTACGCTCGTGTCACCAGCAGGTGAGTAACAGCTGGTATAGGTGGGTAAAACGTAGCAGGTGAGTCTCTGGGCAAAAAGAAGACTCGTCTGGCAGAAAGGGGTGGATCATGCCGAAGGAAGTGAGTCATGCGCCAGGTGGGAGACAGGGGGGGCATAGATGGTGAGTGACTGACCGGAGGATTAGTAGCGAGGCAGGAGCTGGGTCACGGAGGCAACGCATTACAGCGAAGCTGCAGTTACCACTGAGGGCAGCATCTGTGCCATGAATAACAACCCCACAAGCCATAAGTACCTTAAGAACAGTATCTGTGCCATGAATAACAACCTCACCAGCCACAGATACCAAAGGATCGGTATTTTCACGGTCATTCAAAAGTTCATCTAGGCCAGTGTACTACATCCCTGTACTGTATCACCATCAGTGGTACTACATCCCTGTAATGTGTCACCATCAGTGTACTACATCCCTTTAATGTATCACCATCAGTGTACTACATCCCTGTACTGTATCACCATCAGTGTACTACATCCTTGTACTGTATCATCATCAGTGTATTACATCCCTGTACTGTATCGCCATCAGTGTTCTACATCCCTGTACTGTATCACCATCAGTGTACTACATCCCTGTACTGTATCATCAGTGTACTACATCCCTGTACTGTATCACCATCAGTGGTACTACATCCCTGTACTGTATCACCATCAGCGTACTACATCCCTGTACTGTGTCACCATCAGTGTACTACATCCCCGTACTGTGTCACCATCAGTGTACTACATCCCTGTAATGTATCACCATTTCGTGGATTTCTATTTCGATAGAGAACATAATATTGCTTTAGTTGCAATACTTTCATACCCAGACCGATCATTTATCGTCACTAGCTGTACCCATCACCGCTATCCATTAACTTATCTTCCATCACCACTCGTCATACCAATCTCCCATCACTTCTCACCACACGCCTTTCCCACCACATGGTATGTACGAGTGGTTTAAAAAACGCCCATTCACACTCACCCACCAGCGTTACAGTTCATTGATCACCCCCCATCCACCCAGGGACAGCCACCCACCCTTCCCCGTCTCCACATGACCACGTCTGTGCCTCTCACCACCTCATCTTCCCCTCCCGCAGGTCCGGGACGAGCTGAGTTCGACGCCGCCGTACGAGGACCACATCCATCCCGACAACCTGGCTGGGCGTCGCGCCTGCTGGTTCACGTGACGCCGCCCCTGCCTTAGTTCCTCGCCCGCTGTGATCCTCCTCTCCCTCGTCCTCGGCCTCCTCCTCTGCTGCCTCCATTACCCACACCTCAAGCCGAAGAAACATTGAATGAGAAAGGAAGAAGGAAAGAGGATGAAAGAAAGTACAATTCCAGCCACTCATTGGGGTGTTCGTCCAAGGGGAATGGGGACTGGAAGCTCAAGAGGCAGTGACAGGAGGTTCACGATGGAATTCCTGAGTTCGTGTTTGTTGTGTCTTTCTGGATCTGTAGATCGTGAGTTTGACAATTCTTTTATAACTAACTATTCAATCCGTGATGTCGCTACTTGAAGATCTGGTGTCGAATCTCTTTCTTGAACTGGAAAACGTGACTAACAAGACATTTCTCTCTTGACCTGAAGGACGTGTGTGTGTATATATGTGCATTGCGTACGTCCCACGTCCTTCTGATATTTAATGACGAAACTCTGGAGTTGAAAACCTAGTGTATGATGTCATTGAAACTAAGTAAACATCAAAGAATGATTCCCATACGACATCACTCCGGAAATGAAGATCGAGTGTTTTTTCTCGTTGCCCTGAAACTGAAGGCTTCGTGTCTCTTGCCTTTCCGTGACTGAAGTGATTCACGTCTTTCTGGAACTGACGACCTTGTTTGTGGCGTCTTTGTCGAAATGAAACGTTGTCCCTCTGGAAGACACAGAAAGAGAGGATCGGCCACTGGACTTTCTTACCTCCGGGAGTTTCAAGATCGATCATCGACGCCCACCTACAGCTTTTAAGACCTTGTGCTTCTTGTTACTCAGACTACAACCGGACCTGAGGATGTCTCATGTGTGACATCCTCCTCAGACTTTAAGATGTTACGTGTGACATCATTCAGGAAAAAAAATAATAGTATGATTTTGGAAACTGTTATTACTTAATGGGATTCCAGGGCCGAAGACTTTTGCGAGACCTCATTGTAAAACTATGAATATATGAATGAGGAACTCACAGAGCCCCTGAAGATTTTTTTCGGTCATTTTGGACCATTTCTTAACCAGGAACTGAAGAGTTTCCAGGAAGTGTGTGTGTGAACTTCAAGGAAAATTGGATGAAGTGTTCATATGGAAGTGAATCGGTGATTTGATATTGTTACTACGGTGTGTGTACTCTGGCCGTGTCGCGCTAGTCTTAGGAGGAAGAACTCTACTGCCTGATACAATCTACCAGCTCGTGGCAGTAATATTTTATACCTTTTTTTTTCTCTCGAAAAAGAAATGACACGACGTCAGTGGACTTCGTAGAGCCGTCGCCAGAATGTCATTTTGATCTTTGTCTCTGTAATATACGAGGGGGAATGTATTATAGATGCGAATACAAAGTGTCATTTTGTGGGCTCTGTAGTTTGAGAGATAGTGTGAAGTTTTGCTTTTCGAACAAAGGCATCTGGCCTGAGTTCTTTTTTCTTTATTCTTTTGTCTTTTCAGTCCATATCTTTTTTTTAACTCATTTTAGGCAATGTCTGGAGCTTGAACACCTCATGTTTCGTTTACATAACCGAGATCACAAATGTCCCGTCAGTAGAACATTTTTGGGCATAACTCTAGAAGACTAGTTCACACACATACACATAGGTGTCCTTCATCCAGCTTTTATCAGTCGGCCAGGCACTAGTTCTATTCATTTATATGTATATTTTTCTTTCATTTTTTTGGCCTTATGTCTGCAATGATCATCTCCTTATTGGGGGAGCAGAAGCATAAAATGAATTCCTCTCTTGTATATGTAGATTATGTATATATCATGTCGACGTTCCCAGACGAGAGTATAAATATATTCTATTTCATGTAATTTTTTCCAGGTGACAACACTTGTAAAGCAGGTTTAATCCTTAAGCTCTTCTCTCTCTCTCTCTCTCCTGTATGTTAGTCAGTAGACTTGGGGGAAAAGAATAAACATCCTTATCATTTTTTAATTCAATCATTGTATAACGCACAAATACGTCAAACAGATTGTAATGGTATCTTTTTTGGGTGAGGCGATTAAAAGTTCGGTATTGATATGCTCCAACACTTTGCTGTTGGGAAAGATGACAAGCCTGCTTGTGTTGTGGTCATGAGGTGTGGTGGTGAGGCCTTGCCTGCTGTGTTAGGGAAGTTATGAGGTGTGGTAGAGCATAGCTTGCTGTGTTGGGAGGTTATAAGGTGTCGTAGTGAAGCCTAGACTGCTATGTTGGCTGGTCATGTGTGTGGTGCTGAAGCCTGGCATGCTGTTATACCTTTCCAAATAGCATCAGGAGAACAACGAATGAAGGCCTCATTTACGGCATAAAGCCATCACTCGTTCATGACTATGATTTACCATCATGTACCTTTCATGCTCACCGCCCTGTCACTGAACGGGTTTAAACATCCACGGTGTCATACAACCTTCATATAGATGTATGTTCACTAGGAACCACTTGATTTCCATTTTCTTTGCCTATCCTACCCATACACATGCCATACTCTCCCGGTAAATACTCCTGACTACATCCAGTGACTTGTTTGTCTAATACATCAGTAAATCCTTCTGCACAACGTCCTCGTCAACTCGGTTGAACGGTTTCTCTAAATGTCCCAAAGTGCCACGTTCTTCCTCGAAGTAATTCTCATTTCATTCTCCACGGTAAACAACTGATCCACACACACACCCTTTGTCTCTCTAGAAGCCGCATTGTTCCTCCCAAAGCAGACGTTCTGTCCCCCATGCTTTTATACAAGCACAATACATGCATTCTGCTTGTCCTCGAGCACCTCGCCTTAAGCTATGCAAACGTCAAAGACTAACCAGTCAACACCATCACCCTCCCATTTTTTTTTTTTTTAAGAAACTTGATCGAAATCCTATCAGTCCTGACGCTTTACCACACTGTATCTTTCGCGAGGGTTTTTCAAAACCGCTTCTCTTTTCTTTTTCTTTCCATACGACTTGCCATGGCTCTCACTGCACATGCCTCCAGGCCCCAAAGACACCACATCCTCCTCCTTATATACATACATTTAGTGGCCCCCTAAGACTAGTCACTCCATCCCATTTTCACATCTACTTTGCCCAATACCATTTCCCCATCCACTCTCCTCGCTCTTTTCCCCACTTGTTCTGTTGTTGCTCTCACGCAATTCATCTCCATTCAGAGCACTTTTCTTATAGTCTATGAAGTTCCACGATATTCCCTCACCCCTTCTCTCAATTTGCCCCTTTTTTTTACAGCTCTCATAACTTTCTTTTATTAACCATTTGCCGCTTTCTCTTGCACTCCTTCCAATCACTCAATTCTCCCCTTCAGCTTCCATCCATGCATCTCCCCTTTTCTTTTCAATTTAGGGATATAACCTTTTCTCATTATGCACCACGCCTCACCCTCTCTCATACATCCACATCCCACCCTCCAAATGCCATCCACTTCGTCCACACATTTAAGCAACGCCTACCTAAATACCCTTCACTTCCCAGGCTTCGTGTACTGTCCCTTTACGCCATTCTTAATTCATTCTCTCGCTTTCCCTCTGCACACATGACACTTTTTCTTGCTCGCTCAACTTTTAATACTTTTTTTTTTTCACGCGCTTGTCATTTCCTCTTTTCCTTAAATCTCACTCGCCTCCACCACGAAATGATAAGACGTAACCGACTTCATCAATATCACGCCCAACACTCTTTCCCTTCTGGCAATGCCTCTCAGTCAATATACAATCTTGCTATGCACCTCGATCCTCAATCCCATCCATTCACGTATATGTGTGTAAATACCCCTTTTTTAAAAACCCATGTATTAGCAATCATCATCATTCTTTTGGCACACAACTCTACAACCTATTCTCCATTTTCTTTTCCACCAAGGGGGGGAACCCCTCTAAATTCCCCACCCATTCACCAATTCTATCCTCGATTACCACATCTCCCGGAATCGCAGTCACGTTTCCCTAACACCAAGACGAGCTCCCTCGACAATCGAAATACAACCTTTTCTTCTCCACTCCTTTCGCTAACTCCTGTCACTGCCAGATACGAAGGCACTCACAGTAACCCAGCTCTCGTGGTCTACTCTCATGCTAACCCAAATCAATATACTGGACTCCGTTCCATGCATCCTGTACCAGAGTCCAGCAGCTCGTTTTTCATCGGTAGCGCTACCCCATCTTTCAACCCGTCTCCCCTCATTAACACCTCCCAGACTTTATTCCACTCCAGATATTCCCGCACCATTTCCACCCTTTTCCTATTCAAATCTGTTTCGCTCGGAGTGAGAACATCCAGGCTTCACCCGTCACGTTTCTCTCTCCCTTTTCCATCCTGGTTATAACCACGCACATTTTAGACGCCCTAGCCTAAGCCTCACATACCTTTCAAAAAGCGACAGTACAAGAGGGAAGGGTTTTTTCCATCCCTTGGCTCCTGTTTGTCGCCTCATACGACACTCAGGAGATTACCTGGACAACAATTTTACTCCTTTCAAACCAGGGAGAATAAATGAAATTATTTCTTATGGATTCTTCCTCAATGGTCCTAACGCTCCCTGGCTGTAGTGAGAGGGGCATATGTGTATAAAATGAGAATCTTGACTGTGACAGTCAACTGTTCACTGAATTCACTGCAAACAAAGGCTGAGGATATACGGAAAATACAGGGCGAAGCTGTCAAAAGCGTGGACTGAGCAAACTTATTTTGAAAACAGACTTTAGGGGAGGCGGTCTACTGATTATGATAATCTCATTAAGACTGGACTGTTCTTAAAGTGGTCAGTACGACCTCTGGTGGACTCGATGCGGTCGTGGTGCCAGAGGGGATGAGGGATCTTTGGTAGGAGGAGGTAATGGTGGCAAGGGGAGGGTGGGTGCGCGCGCTAGCTGCTTCTCAAGACTGTCGACGACTTTGTTGATTATTACGTTAAGGTTCAATGGGTCTAGAGCTTATAGCCAGGGAAGGCGAGAGCCACCGAAGTCGAGCATCCTTCAGGGTTGCGACGGATAAAATCTAAGAAGCTGGCGAGACTGTGGATGGCAGAGGTCCTCATATTACTTGACTGCTGAAGTCCAATGGAACCGATGAAGCGGGAACACATACAGACTCATCCCATCAGCTGGGCATTCTTTATGACGGAGAGAAGTCCACTGCATTGGAGAGGTCGTAGTTTGCGTTGCTGAAGCCTACTGAAGCACATTTATCTTCTCTTTCAGCAGAAGATACGTGTGCCTGGTGAGGAGGATGCGAGAGCCAGAGACATGGAGGCGAAGTTACGTGAAAGCTGCGGTTAGGAGTCGGGTGTTAGGTACTGCAGCAGCGCCTCCTGCCGGAGAACGATCACAGAGGACCTTGAAAGAGAAAGAAAATAACAGATGTAGAAAATATTCATTTTGGGTTTGTCTGTATACACGGTTTATGAATATTTGCTCCAGATATTTCCATATGTGATGCACCTTTGAAAATCCAATGTTTCCCCAAAAGGATCCACAAATACGTAACAAAACCATGGGCAAAGAAAACTTGAGCGAGCATTTTTCGTGAGTGTTTTGTTGCAATTGAGAAGATGAAAACTCCTCCTCTGGGTTGGGTTGCGCTGCAACATAGATGGTAAAGAAATTTTTACGACCTCCTCCACGTAACACAAAGTGGTGAGAGCCATTTGAAGTGCGTCTGGAACCTCGAGAGCGTCGTCCGCCTGAATACAGGAAAGAGAGAGAGGAATATTTATAAGGCCAGGAGGAAGACAAGGTGCAGGAGAGGTCCGGTGGAGAGGCTCTGTTGCTCCTGCCATGTACACTGCACCCGACACGGCCCTCATTGGAGGCTGTGTTATTACAGACGTGTGTATCATACACACAGCACAGCCATCGGTGGAGGCTGTGTGGCTGCTGTCGTGTACAGCACATCCAACTTGGCTACAGGTGGAGGATACGTTGTAGCTGACGTGTACACTACACCCAGCTTGGCTGTAGATGGAGGGTATGTTGAAGATGCAGTGTGCAGTGCACCCAACACAGCCATCTTCCTGTTGGGTCTATATAATGAAAAGAAAACGTTAAGTACATGTCATATACCTATAGACCGCTGGGATGAGTGAGGAGGTTAATCCTCCATATGTACACACACACACATATATACATATATATATATCCTGCCAATACAATATCACTGTGAGAAATGTAAGTCCCACGAGCTTCACCTGATCCCGAAGACAAATTGCCAGTTCCTGTCAGCCTGGTTTGTTGTGGCATCTTCTCCCTCGACTCTCCTCCATGAGAATCAGTGGCTCGGGTGTCGCCCGGTAACGCACTTCAGAAGCTGGCTTTGAAACTGTGGACAAGTCATCATTAAGGACTACTTTAAGGATAACTTAGCAAGAATATATCCAACCATTTCATCAAGTTACGTTGAGTTACTAAGTCATTTTCATGAGTTAGTCCACGGCAGGGGAACAGCCTCACCTGACAGAGGGTTATGGCTCCTGTCATCCTGGAGAAATAATCTTCGTTTGAACCACAGGTTTTCCTCAGAAAGTGCGAGTGGTAGTCCCTTGGTTGAGAGGGATTCCTCCCATGTCCTACGAGTCCAATTATAACGCTGGCGGTCCTCCTCCGCAGCTATGACCGCAAAGAGACGAGGCGCAGGTGTGAAGATATATATCATACTGGGCTTTATATTGGCGATTACTGAAGAAGATTTACGGTTCCCGCCTCAGACAGAGAGAGAGACACACACACACACGCACGACTTGAAGCCCGTGCATAGTCATGTGTGGCCTGTCCCACGCCTTGCCACAGTTATCATCCTCGTATTCAAATATAACTTCTAACGACATGATCGTTCGGGTCATTTCGGACGAGAGAGGAAGGCTGAACGTCTGTCTATCTCATCTTAAGGATATCGGGAAGAAGTCCATCGTGTCAGGTGGTGAGGGTATAGCAAGGGTCAATATCTCTCATTTAAAAGGCTATGGGTAAAAGCCTCTCTGGCCTCAAACATAAGAACTTCCATCTCTCTAAAGTCTTATGGTCTCGAGAGAGGACCAACTGTTTCCGATCTAAAGTCTTAGACAATAAGGGAGGGTCCGGAGGTGTGGGTGGGTATCACACTATCACACGAACGGCGCACACTATCCGAAGCGTTCGTCTGTACTATAACTCCTCTCTCTCTCTCTCTCCATGGGAACATTGTGTGTTGGGGGAGAGGAGGCAATGTAATACACGAGGGGGTGAGGGAGGGGGAGACATTGATTGTCACGTAAGACCACGGAGGATGACGAGGGTTATGCTGATGGTGGCGATGAGGGACGATATAATCTACAGAAGCGTCTTGATGATCGCTGGTGGGTAACGTACTGCAGTGCCTATAAGGGGGATATGGGCTACTGCTGCTATGGTGATGATGGTGGTGACGAGAAATGTGTTCTGCGTCACTCAGACTGATGGGAACTCGGTTTTTCTTCCCGTGTGAGAACGGTTTTCGGCTCGCATCGTCTTAGAGGTGAACGATGAAGGTGTTGAGAAGTGGGGGGGGGAGCGGAGCTCAGGAGCCCGGCTGTTAATGACGTACTGAAGCACTCGGTGTCTACGAGGCTCAAGGATTGCACTGACATGTAGATCGTGAAGCAGTTTCTCTCTCTCTCTCTCTCTCTCTCTCTCTCTCTCTCTCTCTCTCTCTCTCTCTCTCTCTCTCAGAATATCTCTTAACTAGCCAGATGACAGGAGATGGTCGTTTACATCTGAACTATGATGAATATCTTTGTTAAACCTACTGCAAATATCCGCTTCTCAATATTCGTTATCGTGAACCATAACAAACACTAATTGGAGGGTGGGTCGTGTCGATATTTGTGACCAAGTAAAAAACAAAAACAACAGCGAATAGAAGGAGGCTTTTTCCCCACTCTGTGATGTCCGAGATGAGATCTACCAGCAGGTTGACGTGTGTGGGAACGCGGAAAACATGTACGAGGTGGAACACGGAAAACATAAAAGACCTGATTTCTAAGACGAGGTTGTTTGATGGAGAGTAATTGCGTCCTAAGTTCCTAATCAATATAGATGGAGACGAGTTAGTGTGTGTGATTACCTATCTGTACTGTATGGAGAGGTAGTTTTACACTCGTGGGGTCCTATCTCGTGTGTGTGTGTGTGTGTGTGTGTGTGTGTGTGTGTGTGTGTGTGTGTATTCACGGTGATAGAACAAAAGAACTATCACGAAGGAAAGTTGCAGGAGGAAGAGAGATGATGTTTGAAAGCCATCTCTCTCTTTCTCTCTTCCTGGTCATTATGTATGCTAGTGTGCACTCCTTCTGATGGTCTCCTTCCATATGTGATGAGTGAAGTGTTGTATCTGGAAGCTATGGTATATCTAGACGACTGATCATGGTTATATTACAGCGCTAAATCTTACTCATGTTCGCTACTATGGCCAGCCAAACAGCATGTACCTACCTTCACGGTGGTACTGTGGCCAACTACACACCTTGTACCTACCCTCATGGTGGTATTGTGGCTAACCACACACCATGTACCTTCCTGGGGTGACTTATGAGGTAAATCTCCCTCAGCTGTTGGTGACCCCTAGATATGGATGGACACTGTCTCGTACATCCATTGCTCCAACCACCCTCATCATTTCTCAGGGTCGTGTAGATGTCGTGTCGGTCACTCCATATTTCCCTCCACACATCTGTAGCAACTCCTGCGTTTCCTGATAAGAAAAGTAAATGAAAATTATGTTTCATTAGATTTAACCACGACACAAAGCTGGCTAAGACATTGTTTCAACTCTAATACATATTTACGGTTCATGTTGATCCAGTATCTGCAATGGCTTCCTAACTTTCATCAGTTGTCTTAAGATATCTAAGTTATTATCTTTTTTTAAGGGGGATGATCTTTTGATATTTTAACAGCCCTATCATCTGGGACATAACTCTTGGCTATTTAATTCATTGGTTCCCTTTTTTTCCCTGATATGACTCTCTAATTTGGGTATTCTATCTGTGTGCATTTGATCCTCTGTTTATATAGTCTCTTAAAGAGGTAGTCTCTCCTAGATCGGTCAACCTTTTACAAAAAAAAAAATTATAAGAAAAAAGGTTATCATTGCAAACGTCAATAAATATTCACCACAGCCTAGACCCTTAGATTCATGACCACGCACTGAATGCCTCTTCCAACAGCTCGAGGGCCACGACCACACCCTGGTATGTCTGCCAACAGCCAAAGCAATGACCACACTTGGTGTGTGTGTGTGTGTGTGTGTGTGTCTACACCACAGCTTAGGGCCGTGACCACGCTTGGTGTGTGTGTGTCTCTACACCACAGCTTAGGGCAGTGACCACACTTGGGTGTCTCCACCACCACACAGCAAGGGCCAGCAACCACAGTGGGGTGCACGCACCAGTCCCTCGACTGTAACATGCAGGAGCGAGCTGTGTGAGCGTCAGGGAGGAAAGACAATGGAAGGAAAAAGGAAAATATATGAAAATAAAATCTGTGCGAACGTCTTGTATCAATTTCTCTGTCCATACACCCTGTAAAGTGTTCATAAGATAGATACTATTGTTGACTTTGTAGAAATATATGTGATAAAAAAAAATTAATTCCACGCTGTGTTGTAAATTGTTTACCAAACTTTGTAGTTTCCTTTCGTAATTCCTTTTTTTTACAAGACTTTCCCTTAGGGTTGAATGTTCCCTTGTTTTACACAACATAGCTTTGAGGGAGGCAGGGAGAACCCTGCCAGACCCGCTTCTGTTCACCACACGCCTCCTCGGAGAGTTACTGCCAAATTAAATGGGTGAAAACATCAGTCTTTTGTATATGTCATTCCCCATTAGTGAGTCTATGTATGTACCAAGTCGACCCATCACTCGTAAGAGTAATGACGACACTGACAAGTGTGTTATCATACTCTGACCTCTGTACTCTTGACTTCTAGTGTTATTGTGATCCTAACACTGACAGTCAACTTCATCTTATTGTACCCACTAACTAACGTGAACCATTTGGATCTGTGACTTGCCACTCGTCACAGGTATAGTGCCAGGATGCAGAGGTGCAAGCTGCTGCACTGTGGCATCTAAGATTCTCCAACTAACACCCAAGATGAGATGTTAACTGAACACACAAACACACACACACACACACACTTATACCGCAGCGGAGTTTGATTTTTCCCCCCAACACGACCAAGGAAAGTTGCGATACAACGCTAAGAAAATAGACGATAGAACTGACTGTTTATCGAGGATGTACTCCGAGTCCATGATCGTCAGAGAGACTGAGTTAAGGGTCGCTGGAGATCGAGACACAAAATCACTTATTGAGACTCTTATTCATGTGTCTCAAGAGACAATTCTACAGAGTTTAATCTACAAGGTAGATTGCGCTGCACCTGGTAGATGTTTTTAGGTAGATTCGGTCAGGTGTTACTCAACAAGTGGCCATGTAGATAGTCCAATTACTTTAGGTCTTCTGTTGATACTCCAGCAGGTTCTTAGGTCCACACAGTTGGCGGCACCAGTGGTACAACACGAGTGTCTTGAATATATATATATTGTTCCTTGGGACCTTGAGTTCATGGCTTCAAAATATGAGAGACATACAATGCCCTGATGAACGCCATATCGTAAAAATTCCAAAAAGACACCAATCATTACGTTTGCAAATCAGGTGTGTTTTTAATGATCCAGCATCACCAACATTTGCATACACATGCTGGATACAATGTATCAAAGTAAAATACTAAAATATCTCACAAAAAATAAGTAAGACAGTCCAAAATGACGATGGTATAATACTATTTTTTTTTTACTTGACGATTAGTTCTAGGCACAGGAACCATCATACATATCCACAATATGCAAAATTCCCGTCATATGTTAGTGTGTTCCTATGTCCAAATATCATGCCGGAGGTAAAAAGAAGAAAAAATATTCATATCCTTCATGTGATGATGGAAGAAGATATTAACATTTCAGAAGTGTTATCCGGAGCTGGTAAAACGGTATATATTTTTCTTTTTTTTTTCCCCCGTCAGCTAAGCTGTCAGTTTCGGCTGAACGCCATTAAAAAAAAAGAAAGAAACATACGTTACATTAGCAGATAATTAGCAAAAAGCTTTCTACATCAAGGATTAAATGACTTCCAATCTGTTTTCCAGTACGAGTTTCACACACGGAGAGTACAAATGGTCCTTTGTGATGGTAGTACTCGGTGTGACCCTGTTACAATGATGTACTGTACATGGAATGTGATTACTGACTGCACAAACTTCAATGATTCCATTTCCCAAGCAATGAACAACTCGAAACGCAAGGTAATGACGTACTTAGAGTATCACTAGAGAACACACTAAATTATACATAGCTAATCTAGCGCATTTAGCAAATTAACACAGTAATCAATGCCTCTGAATTTTACATCTTTCATTTCAGTCATTTGCAGATGTATGAAATCAGGAAATACGTAGTCATATGAAATAAGGAAACACACACACACACACACACACACACACACACACACACACACACACACACACACACACGTACGTTACACAATTTTGTAAAATTTTCCCACCCATGTGTGACAACAGGTCATCCTCATCCATGTGTGACAACAGGTCACCCTCACCCATGTGTGACAACAGGTCATCCTCATCCATATCTGACGGCAGGTCATCCACCCAGTGTAGATGCATCAATGTCTCTTCATATTTCATCCAGATCATAAGCGACAAGAGGGCATGATCGTACGTTCTGTACATGGATCTATTTCTTATACATTTCTTGCAGAACATGAGAGCCTGCGTGCGAGGATGCCCGTCCACCTCATCATAACCAACCATCGTCCATCCATTGTCCAGAGGTGTGGGCCACAGTTGGTCCAGGATCTTAGGAATGTACCCAAATGGTAGCTCGGTAATCCGCATGCATCGTATACCTGCCACATGCATCCTTGCATAGTGGCAATTTGGCTGGGTCAGTTCTTCGAGGTCTTAACACAGAGAAACTTATTAATATCTGGTTCTTAAAAAAGAAAGAGCCATACAATGTACTAACTGCTTACTGTTTTTTACCTTGAGTCAATAGCTTAACATTGAACTGAAAATGATCTAGCAAACTGTGTCATGGCATTTCGAAATTCTGCGTTATTTTTAACATACTGTGTCATGGCATTTCGAAATTCTAGGTCATTTCTAACATGTTCCAGGCCTTTTGTCACATGTTCCAGGCCTTTCGTCTGGTCTCTCCTCCACAAATTTCCTGGTAGCGTCACCACCAATGAATTCTATCCCATCAAAG
The DNA here is from genome assembly GCF_036320965.1 of Panulirus ornatus. Lineage (NCBI taxonomy): Eukaryota > Metazoa > Arthropoda > Malacostraca > Decapoda > Palinuridae > Panulirus > Panulirus ornatus. The sequence goes on from NC_092229.1 coordinate 7,283,309, forward strand.
CTTTGTCCACTGCTTTTCCGGGAACAGATTCAGTCACAGAAAGAGTAATGATGCATCTTTCCCGCTCCTGTGTGTCTCTCCTGCACATCATGGATGTTGTTGTTTCGTCAAGGCTTATCTTGATGGCAAGAACCGCTTCCTCAGTATCTGGTGGGGACGCTGTACCACAGAAGGATGAGGCTGTCTTTGATTCCTCACAAGCTCCTCTAATGTTGTCGAGGTGATTCTATTTCTCTCGGTAGTCATCCCTAAGAGGCAACACTCCCTCCCCGCTAGTCACACATAGGGACCATTTTGTGCGATTCTTTGTGCATGGGTATGACCCTACCGTGTGGTCTGGAAGGTGTGTGTGAATCCCACCTTGATGTGTGGATCTTGACGTGACTGTCTAAATTGGCTTCTTCGGGTTGCATGAATGAATCACTGTCTTCAGTAAGCCATCTATCGATTCCATGGGATGATCCTTCTCACTGCTAACGACTGAAATATCTGGGCAGGTAGCAATAACCCAGTGAACACGAGTTAATACCCTAACCTTTCTTGCATTGGCTCTGAGTATACTAGGTGCCAAGTCTTCCTATGTCAATTACTGTACTTCCACACTGCGGATGATGGTCATATAACCACACTGTCTTGTCACGAGGTACTGCGTCAATCCTCCAGTTGTTGGAGTATTGATGCCCATCCAGTTGTCCTAACCATCGCACCGTCTGATGCTCAAAGAGGAAGGGATAAAGGAACCAACAAATTCCTTGAATGATTCGGTTCCTCGCCATCAGCCACCCAAATGGTTCACGTGTCGTCTTTAGAACTCACGTTCGTTGACTGTTCTTGGGATCTTGTGTTTCTCTTCATTCAGCTTTCCTTCCAAAGGATTTTCCAGCTCAGGTCGTGGGTAATGTAGCAGACATTCATATTTCCCAATCCTTCCAAGTTTATCCCCAAACAAAATCCCTGCAGCACGGCATTTGCTTTGATCATACGCAATTCTGGACGTGGTAATTCTTCGTTTCTGTGGTAATTCTTCTCTGGTGTCACATAAGAGTGTGTGTGTGTGTGTGTGTGTGTGTGTGTGTGTGTGTATCATGCCCCCTTGGAACGGATCTAAGCAATTGTTGACACACGTCTGGAACCACCTGGCTGGACTCTTGATGGTCTGATCTTGTTTTATACGACCCAGTGAATCACCAGATGGTCTGAGGAGAGAGTTTTTGGCTGCATCAGCAGACTGTATGCGTCTGGGCGGATTCTCCTTTCTCTCCAGATGAAGGTAAGATGTATTTCTTAAATCTAAGTATAACTGTCAAAATGTTTTACCTCATTTCAAATCATAATATGTATCTTTATACCCGATCATCGGCATTCGCCATCTTATGTATTCGTCTGGTTTGGGCATAGTGCCGTGGTCCCATGTGTTGCTCCACACGATTTCTTCCACTTCTGGTATGCATTCAGCAATGAAGAATAATTGACTTACGGGAAAATTAGTGGGTTCTTTTTTTTCCAACATTTCACAAGTCGGTTCTTATCGTGTAACACAACTTCAAGGTTTTCCATCAAGGGACGTCATTCATCTTGATCATTTTTTTTTGGAGGGCAGGAGTGTTTTAGGGTTTAAGGAAAAAGATTTAAAAGATTAAAAAAAAAAGATTTGAAAGAACCTACGTTTGTACTGAAGGTTATAACAGAACTCAACAGCTCACAATAACACCATCAGGATCAACTGTAGGGGAAACCACACAACAAATTCATACCCCAGTTACAACCTTAATACTATCTAAAGAAAACGAGAAGAAAATTGGTAAAATACGTTTAAAATCATCCTTTTTCTAAATAGATTCCCTAAGCTTTACAGTTCATCTCTTACGGTTGGAAAACACTGTTGATATACGAGGATTAACGACTCTATCAGTGTTCAAGGAACATGGAGGATCTGGAGAAAATAAATGCTATAGAACAGTAAAGTTGTGCTTGACTTTGTTCTTCACATCAATACTGGAATAATCTCCTTTTTGTTTTTTTGTGGTGTTAGATATAAACGATTGAGTACTAGAGATAAATGAGTCAATGGTTTCGAAATATAGAAAATTACGAGCCATATGATAATGTTACATCATCATACATCATAGAACAACGTGTCATATGACTGTCACATGATTTCATAATATAGTGTCATACACCAACGTGTTATATAGCTGTCGTATAACAGTGATTTGAATCGTAATCATACGTCAGATAACTGTTTCATATAATGATGCATCATATAATAATGAATCATATGATTACATGTCGGTGGTGTTTACATACAGGAACCGCACACACACACACACACACACACACACACACACACGTCATACCCTCACACACACACACACGACACGAATAAGACTCATAAAGATCACAAGACTTACTCGATGTAGTTTATGGCTGTAACTTCGAGGAAGAACTCGCATTAACCTTCTCTCTAGCGAGGGAGGTGGCCGGGGCCACAGACACCGACTCGCTCCCCCGCCTGATGAAGGCTCATGCACACTCCGACACACCCGGTAAGAAACCTCTCAAAAGTTTAATTGGTACTGCGTAAATAAGACCTCGTAAGAGGAGAATCCCAGAGTTCGGGGATTTTAGAGAAAGGGAGCGGTAGTAGTAGTAGTAGTAGTAGTAGTAGGTGGAGGGAGAGAGAGTGTGTGTATGGGGAAGAAAGGGGACTGGAGGTGAAGGGCTAGATGTGTGGTATTGTTGGCGCGAGTGAGGCATACCGAATGGTGTTCCATTCCTCTCTCGTGTCTACCAATTCGTGAGTTCGTCTGGTCCGGTCCTCCCTCCTGCTAACACACCCGTGTATCTCTGCCTAAGTCATGGGGGACCAGTGGGAACACTGGAATGAAACTGGTTCGGGTTATGTATAACCACCACAAACTTTGCTTCGGGTTCAAAAAAAATTTTGTATTCCTGTCTCTAGTGTCGAGTCAAGGGCAAAGTTGAGATTCAGTTGTTTTAATTAAGCTTAGGGTCTTTCCTCGTCAGCTTAACTGTGGAGGATCACAAGTCTCACACCCCGACCTTGGGTACTCCCTGCGTATAGGGAAGACAACGTCAGCTGTGGGAGCTCTAACGATTACCTCTTGATCACCGTCGACAGTCATCAAGCTGCTAACTACCCTCCTGCTTCCCCAAACTCGTTATCCTCCTCCTCCTCCTCTTCATCTTCTTTCTTTTCCCTCTTCTTTCCCTTCCTCTTTTTTCCTCTCTTGCTTTCTCATCCTCGTTACCCTCACTCTACTCTCTCACCCTCCCTTCCCCTGCTTCTATCATCTATGTCTTTGCCACCTTCCATCATCTGCTCCTCCCCCTCCTCTTCCAGACGACCTCCAGGACTTACATCAAACATGGTGCACTCATAAAGTACCAGGAGATGGTGTGAGGCTGACCAGGTGATTATGTGCGGCAAACCAAGTGATGTTGTGTGGTTGGCCAGGTGATGGTGTGCGGCAGACCAGGTGATGGTGTGTGGCTGACCAGGTGATGGTGTGTGGCTGACCAGGTGATGGTGTGTGGCTGACCAGGTGATGGTGTGTGGCTGACCAGGTGATGGTGTGTGGCTGACCAGGTGATGGTGTGTGGCTGACCAGGTGAGAGTGTGTGGCTGACCAGGTGACAGTGAGGGGCCTCAGTATTGATCCAGGTGGGGCCCATCGGTGCAGCTAATTTTGGGTTGATCCCAGGAGTCAGGTGTTGCATTGTGGCAGGTCAGGCCCACCTGCAGTATCACACTCCTCCCTCACCACAACCCTCATAGCTTCATCACACTCCTCCCTCACCACAGCCCTCATACTTCATCACACTCCTTCCTCACCACAGCCCTCATACTTCATCACACTCCTCCCTCACCACAACCCTCATAGCTTCATCACACTCCTCCCTCAACACAGCCCTCATACTTCATCACAGTCCTCCTTCACCACAGCCCCTCCTGTTTCACTACACTCCTCCTCATCTTCCCTTCCTTACTACAGAGTTATCCACTAACTACTGCACGCCATCCTACCATCTACCAACACTTCATCCACCCACATCTCATTTACTTCTAGTGCCTGACAACCCCATGAACTACCTACCACCTTGCCTTTACCCTAAGTCCTTCTGCCTTCAACAGTCACCCTACCTGTCATCCAACTCTACCTTCATCCACCAGGACACAACCTCTTCACTCAGCACCATGACACCCTGCATGCCCATCTCCCCTACGTCATGTGACTTTTCTCCCTTAACCTCGAGCCTCCTCGTTCTACCTTCTATTCACCCTATCATCCCATACCATACTTCCCCTCATGGAGTCACCTCTCCCCCTATATACATCCGACAAACACCTATTAATCATTATGCATATCATCACACTACCTATCTCCCTCCCATTATTTTACCAACACCTTAGTTATCTCCCTTACTATTATCGATCACCCTTACCTAACTATCTATCCTTCTTGCCATTTGTCGCATCCCTAACCATCATCGGTCGTTTGCATTCCACCCCCCAAACAAAACCTAAGACCCTACACGTAAACACCTCTTCTCCAGACCGCATCTTCCCATCCACCTTGATGGACGCGCACCACAAGCCTCACCTCCACGTCAGCAACGGTGGCGAGGGAGGACGATTCCACCAGGGAACCTCGACCCTCCCATTCATTCTAATGAACAAATATCCTCCACAAACTCTTCTCGGGAAACTTCGTTTACAGAAATTATGATAACCAGGGCAGCGTCTGAGATCTAGGGAGGTTTTGATACGGGCTGGAGGGGGGGGGGGAGGAGACTTTTGGTCGTAGGGAGTGACGAGTTGAGAGAGAGAGAGAGAGAGAGAGAGAGAGAGAGAGAGAGAGAGAGAGAGAGAGAGAGAGAGAGGCTTGGGGCGAGGGAAAAATGATTGAAATAGAACGACGGCCAACACCGAGTGAAATACTGCTTGTGTGTGTGTGTGTGTGTGTGTGTGTGTGTGTGTGTGTGTGTGCGAGGGCGACTTGCCCATGGCGGTCACGACTTCCAAAGACGATGGTCTGTTTTCTTACCTCTCTCTCTCTCTCTCTCTCTCTCTCTCTCTCTCTCTCTCTCTCTCTCTCTCTCTCTACATCTATCTATCTATCTTTCTATCTCTCACTCTTTCTCTCAGGAGGACAGTAAATCTGGGGGGAAAAAAAACAGTAATAACTGGCAGGCGTAAATTTCCATTCAGGTCATACGTGAATGAAATATAATAAGACGTCACGTAAACAGCTAAAGACACACTGAATGACTGACACACAAATACGATATGAAGAGCAGGTGAACGACAGGGCTTGGTAGTGAGGTTGGGAAATGGAACATCCTGTAATCAGGGAATCCCTAAGAAATCAAAGGGGTCAAAGAGTGACCCAGTGAGTCAATGAGGAGGCAGAGTGTGACCCAATGAGAGACCCAGGTTGTGAGTGGGTCAGCAGAGAGCGTCTAGGGGTACACCGTCCAATGACCTGATAGGGAGAACGTACGTCATGGGAAGTAAAGAAGAAGAAGAAATGAAAACCCCGAGGCACAGCGTCGCGACCATTAATACCAGTATCAGGTTACCTGGGCGGCGCGACGCCTCAGAAGGGGAAACCTTACCCCAAGAGGAGGAGAAAAAACTCTCTCCGCGTGTCGGAGAGCATCAGTGAATGCACAGTTTTACCCGAGGGTTTAGACGAACCCCTTCTGTAATACGAGACTCAGGTGATTACCATGTAGGAGGTGCCACCATCGGGAGGAGGGTGCGCTACCTACATAGATGGGGTATCGCTGTGTCCACTCGCCAACCCCTGGCACACACATACTGAAGATCCCAGGCTTCACGATATCATCAAGGAGCTAAGACATACGTGTTTGAGGGTCGTCTTCACAAGGACCAACACGACAGACAACAGCCCTGTAAGAACACACAACCTCATCTGTTGTCCTCCAGACCACGCAGCCAGCCACGCAGCCAGCCAGTCGAAGATAGGAGAAGGATGAAGAAATAGATATGGCTTTCGCTCGTGGTGTTTTTGGCGAGGTGGTAACTGATCAAGGATGGTATACAGTGTGGGTGTATGTCATACATACGGGGGCCTGATGTGATGGTTGTATGTCATATATGCAGGGCGGGGGGTGGTCTATTATGATAGTGGTATGTCATACATGTAAGAGGGGGGTGGTTTATTGTGATGGGTGTGTCACACAGGCAGGAGGTCTATTGTGATGGTTGTATGTCACACAGGCAGGAGGTCTATTGTGATGGTTGTATGTCATACAGGCAGGGGGTCTATTGTGATGGGTGTATGTCACACAGGCAGGGGGTCTATTGTGATGGGTGTATGTCACACAGGCAGGGGGTCTATTGTGATGGTTGTATGTCATACAGGCAGGAGGTCTATTGTGATGGTTGTATGTCATACAGACGGGGGAGTGGGGGGGTGGTCTATTGTGACAGTTGTATGCCACAGCGTCACCAGTTGAGGGGTGACATTTCTATGCCATACAAGCAGTGGGTCTGACATGAAGGGCGTATGCCATGCCATCCCCGAACCTGGCGTGAGAGACCCTCTTATTGCCCACTGTAGCGGCGGATGGTCTTACTCAAGTAGTTCTATCGTAAAGGGGAAGAAAAAAAAACTTGAAAAGGAAACCATTGAGGACAGAAAACGTACATCTATGTCGTGTACCGGGTGTGTATCTGTTTGCTCCTGTTTGTGACTGTGTGTGTTTGTGGATTCTGACCATGTTTATGCGAGTCTACATCCCTTTTGCCTCTTTGTTTGTGACCACGTATTTCTCCTGTACGGTGAGAGGAGGAGGGATGGCGGGTGTGTGTTTCTACGCTCGTGAGACTCCGTCTCGTGGCCATGCTCTACTATCATGTAGCTTTTTTATACTTCTCTATGTTGCCTACGATCTCATAGCTCTGCTTATTCCATTCATCAGCTTTGAGAATGTAAGTACGCTTTTCAACTTGTCCAACAAGTTTCTTAGCTATTCAGGTACGACTCCAGTCCTTTTGCAAAGTCATATGTTTGGATCAGGATGAACAACGGTCCCTGGAATGAACCTTGTAGCATGAGCAACGGTCCCTGGAATGAACCTTGTAGCATGCTATTGGTAATCCCTACCACATTCAGAGGGCCTCTGGTGGTGTGGATACGCCCCGTTCCCTTTCACTAAATCCAGCTTTTTTACCCAACCTCCTGTGTGGTGTAGCGTCAAATGCTTTCCGACCATCCAAATGCAAACAATCCACCCAAATTTCTCATTTGTTTAAAACTGGATTAATTCTCTCATAGAGATCCGAGAGATTTCTTGTGTGTGTGTGTGTGTGTGTGTGTGTGTGTGTGTGTGTGTGTGTGTGTGTGTGTGTGTGAGCATACCGTTTGACTACTATTAGCTGTATAAGGGAGAGAGTTTTATACTCCTGTTGCCTCATCTCTAAAGCTTGTGTATATACATAACGTTTCAACCTTACACACACACACACACACACACACACACACACACACACGCATCTCAGGTCACGCTCTGTGTGTGTGTGTGAGAGAGAGAGAGAGAGAGAGAGAAAGGAGAGAGAGAGAGAGAGAATGTGTAAAGCTATTTCTATCTCTTTTCTTATAATGCCGGGAGAATCAGCCTTTTCAAAAGGTCATAAGTCTGTAAATACACAGCTCAGTTCATCTTCTCATGGGAGCGCTTGTCTGTCCCTTCCTGTGTATGACCTGGTTTCTCTACATGTGTATCTCTCCGTCATACTTGCTCGTGTCTCTCGTCATCATCTCTTTCTCCATTTCTTCTGTCTGGTACGTATGTGGACGAACGTTTACTGGACTAATCCGTAAATGTATATCTCTTAGATCTGTCAGTCCGTCTATATACATGTCATAATTAATCCTCTCTGTCTGTCAGGCTCGAAAATCTCTCCGAAATTATCCGTAATTATAGCAATTAGCAAGGACGAACACACGCACACACACACACACACACAACCACAGACCATCTGCCAGTGAGGGGGAAGAGTGTGGGAGGAGCCCCAGTGAGAGGGATTGGTGGGGCTGGAGCACTAGTGAGAGGGGCTGGTGGGGAAGGAGACCCCAATGAGGGGGATTGGTGGGGATGGAGCACTAGTGAGAGGGATTGGTGGGGAAGGAGACCCTAGTGAGAGAGAGACGCGTGTGGTGGTTGGAGGGAGTCCTAATGAGAGGGATGGGGGTGTGTGGAGGAGGGGGGAGAGTCCTAATAAAAGGGACGGGTTGGGGAGGAACTCATGAGAGGGACGGGTTAGGAAGGATCCCCCAGTGATAGAGACGTATTTGGCAGGACCCCCTTCTGAGAGGGACAAGACATAAACCCACTGAGAAGGAAAAGGTTGTTGAGGAACCCCGGTGAGAAGGATGGGTTGCGGGGGAGAAGGGGAGAGGAGAAGGAGGAGGAGGAGGAACCCACCCCTCTCAGATTCGCTAATGCCTGCCTTGCATGACTGCCCCTGGCCAAAAATATGACTCCTAAGAACCAGACGAAATAACACGGGATCGTAATTTCCATGATGTGAGGGGACGGTGGGGTTCGCCTCGGAAGATTCTGAACTTAGAACGATACAATTACGTCCAAGATATAATGCCTATTATTCACGCTGCCAGGGATCTACAGCAGTTATATGTTTATCATCCGTGTGCAAAGTGTCGGAGGTCAATTATCATTATCCACGACGAGTGCTGGTAGTGGGGTACATCTTTATCATCCACGACAAGTGTTGGGATAAATCTTTATCATCCACAAGTGTTGGGATAAATCTTTATCATCCACGACAAGTGTTGGGATAAATCTTTATCATCCAAGACAAGTGTTGGGATAAATCTATATCATTCACAAGTGTTGGGATAAATCTTTATCATCCACGACAAGTGTTGGGATAAATCTTTATCATCCAAGACAAGTGTTGGGATAAATCTATATCATTCACAAGTGTTGGGATAAATCTTTATCATCCACGACAAGTGTTGGGATAAATCTTTATCATCCACGACAAGTGTTGGGATAAATCTTTATCATCCACGACAAGTGTTGGGATAAATCTTTATCATCCATGACAAATGTTGGTATAAATCTTTATCATCCATGACAAGTGGTGGGATGAATCTATATCATCCACGACAAGTGTTGGGATAAATCTTTATCATCCACGACAAGTGTTGGGATAAATCTTTATCATCCACGGTTCATGTTGTGGTACATCTGCACCATCCACGACTGAAGTGCTGGAGACTAATAATCTCTTGTCCCTTGACATATAAGGTTTCACCACACTTTGAATTTACCACAAGCAACGTATATACTCCACGAATATATACTGATATACAGTACACTTCACAAATAGTTCTCCCATGCTTATCTATACACCAGAACTCGAGACAAATATTGTCATCAATATAACGTCACTGTATTGTTAATACAACTGTAATGTAACTGTGCATATAACTCCATTAACTCTATCCTGTGACTAAATCTTCATAAACTCTATTTTTCACTGTCGTCTATCCCGTGAAAGGCAAAACAAATAATGGAACACAAGTTTGTTGATTTTCGACTGAATAGGCACCGAATTTTTTCTCATTCTTTTTTTCCAGTATGGTCTAAAGTCTTTCGGGGGTACATGACCAGGCAATGTGTGCAGCACTGGTCAGAACCTGGAGGGAGGGAGGTGTAGTGGGCAAGTCTCTCGAGGAAAAAAGATATTTTTCACACGAGTTTGTATCTCAGGATTTACGAATCTAGATAAGATGAATATCAGAACCATGCAACACGAGGGACTATCTGCGTACGTGTGGTCATGTGATAACCCACAACGATAGATGGTAACTGGAGGAGAGAAATTAGAAAAGAAAAAAGAAAGAAATCGTTGTTATCTTTGCCTTAACTCCCCGGGCCCGATGGAAGGATCCTTGAACACGAAGGTACGACCCTTGAGCTCGAAGGTACGATCCTTGAGCACGATGATACGATCCTTGAGCACGAAGGTGTGACCCTTGAGCTCGAAGGTACGATCCTTGAGCACGACGATACGACCCTTGAGCACAACGGTACGATCCTTGAGCATGAGGGTGCGACCCTTGAGCACGTAGGTACGACCAATGAGAACCACGGTGCGACCCTTGAACACTAAGGTATGGCCCGTGAGCACGACATTACGACCACACAACCGTGCGAACCGATGCCCCTAAACTTTAACCTTACCTTTAGAGGTCAGGTCAAAAGGTCAAGTCATTATATCCATGGGTCTTATCGTCCTGCTTAAGGGATAAAGTGTAGCTGTGTAGTCAGGGCGTGACCGGTAAGACCACAGTTTACGAGAGGATAAAGACCAGTGGGAGGTCGCTGCCTCTTTAGATCTACCTCATTGGTTACCTCCATCGCCCCACCCCAAACACCCCTTATACTAGTACCTCCTCCTCCTCCTCCTCCACTGGCTACCCCCACTGGTACCTCATCCCAGGGAGGAGGTAACATGCCCAAGACCAAGGTAGTTCACGTGAAAAACAACAAACTAATTCAATTTTGAAGAAGGAAATTTGATGCAGTGAGGCCCAGCGAGGATATGCCACACACAACCAACCGGCGGGATTACTCTCGACATGGATGAAGTTTGAAGTGGAGAGAGCAGTGAGCAGGGTGACGGTATAAAAGACCTTAGCTGCTGGCTCAGGACGACTGAAAGGTCTGAGAAAAAGCAAGATTAACACTTTGTCTGGGCCAAACGCGAGGGATGGGAGGTAAAAGACACGCAGACGAGTCATGAGAGTGTATGAGAGTGAAATGAATGGGAGGAGAACACTACTAGCAGAGCCGAGTGCTAGGTTGAAAGACAATCATCGAGGGAAAGAATGCAAAAGGAACGTGGTGGAGGCGGAACATCTGGTCCTGGGGTGGTAAAGGGATGGTCTCCTGCACCTCGGTCGTGGCATTAGTGAGTCAGAAGGTCGGGAGAGGGCGCGGCATTAACGTGAAGGACAGGGAGGCATTACGTAGAAGGTTGGAGGTTGGTAGAAGAAGAAATGCATTTAAAAAAATGATAGATCCGGAGTTATAGACGAGGAACGGAATGCATACAGTGGAATGCGATCAAGCAACGGACCTTTTGGTCATTTGGAGGATATTTTTGCGGAGGCAGAAGAGATCAGAAACATAGGAGAAACACTTGAAACTGTATATATATCCAGAGATACGAATAACTTCACGTAAAGATGAAGCTAAGTAGTTGCCAGGCGGGGTTTTTCTTTCATCCTCATCTATGGTGATGCTGTCAACTACTTCCTTTGGTAAATCACTCCATGTTCAAAAATCCATTCTCAAAGATACTTCACCTAACTCAAAATAAAATGTTTACCCACGAGTTTTTGTTTTTAATGTTAGCGGAGACGGCACGGGCAGATGAGGCCCTAATCAAGGCACCTATTAACGCTACATATATATATATATATATATATATATATATATATATATATATATATATATACCCTAGCCTGAGCCAGGTACCCATTTTTTCGACTATTCCCTAGGGGTGAATGAACAGCTAGGTTGACTGTAGACCGACTGCCGTAGCCTGGATTCGAACCTATACGATCTACCCTGGGCAGCCCGTGAATATGTCACGGTCATGAGCGATATTATCATGATCAAATCAGAGAAACTGACCCTTCAAATCCTGCTTATAAAAAGATCATCAAATCCTTTAATCACTTTTACTACCTGTATCAAATCATCCCTGAATCTTTTTTTTTCTCTTCTAAGCTAAGCAAGTTTAGATCTGGTCGGGTTTCAGAGGATTTACTTCTCTGAGCCAAAGGAGAAGGATTGGCGGTGAGTGTTTACGAGTCTTTCCAAAGAAGAAAGTTTTACTCATGTTCGTACCTAAGGATTTACAGCTCGAGATGAGTATCAAAACAGCGCAGAACGTACGGCCAACCGGGGACGTGTGGTCAATATGATAACCCACAATGACAGATACACATCAGTGGGAGTTGGCAGTCTGAATCAACGTGGGAGTGCAGTGTTGTCTGATATCACCGTGGGTGTTTGGATGGTTGCTATGGGCTGGGTATTGTGCGAAGTGAGGTGTGGGGATGATAGCCATCTGCTAGTGAGCTATGATAGAAAAGAATGAAAGCTGCTACAGTCGTTGTATGCAGATAGTGCCGTGGTGCTAGCTGAACTAGAGACGTTATTGGGTAGAATGGTCGGCCACTTCGATGATATGTGTCGATGGAGGATGCTGAAGTTAAACAACAGCGTAGTTCTGGTTCTCGAGAGTCTGCTGGGGAAAATGTAGTACAATACCAATCTGAATGAAGAAAAATTAGTTCTTCATGAATCTGAGTGTCTGTGGGGTGATGGTCAGCAAGAATGGTGGTAGGGAGGCTGAAACTGAGAACAGTGTTATTGGGGTAAAGGATTCGAGATACACTGAAAGACTTGGTGAATGAGGAGTCAAAGGTACAGTAGACTTTACCACAAGCTTGCATGTTGGTGGCGCTCGTATCATCTCACATGTATGGATATGAAGCATAAATTTTCGTGGATACTAACTCGACAAAGATTTGAAATCGATGACTTGCCTCGCATCCTAATAGTTAGGGGAACAGATATAGAACAGAGTGAAGATCTTAGAAGAAGAAGAAGAAGAAGAAGAAGAAAACTTGGCGTGAAGAATGTTTTGAAATACACATGGATTAAAGTAACTTGGGATGGAGGTCTGGAAACCCAAATGAGTACTGAAGATATGTGAGTGGGTCTAGAAGCTACAGGCGTTCCATCCCACCCATGTAAAGGGGAGGCGAGTTTATGGACGATGAGAGAGAGAAAGACAGGGGAATTAGATGTCGCAAGGTATTCGTCACCGATACATCTGGGTGTATGACCATCTCTCATCAATTCCTGTGACTTGAAGGTGCAGCAAGATGGATTCTGTATCTTCTTATAACAGTCACTGACCACCAAACTCGAATTCTCGACATTTTGAGCACGACAGTACGACTCTTGACTACTACGATACGACCCTTGAGCACGGCAGTACGAACCTTAGGTACTGCGATACGACCTTTGAATACGGCGGTACAACCCTTGAGTACTACAGTACGACCCTTGAGCACGACGGTACGAAACCGTGGAACTAAATTAAGGTGGAACTAACGTCAGGGCCAGGCTAAAGGTTAGTCCATGATCGTTACGTCGTGTTCAAGGAGCTGAATTCACCGCACTCAAGATTTACCAAGTTCTAAAGACCATACTGTAGGCCACTGACGGAGCTGCGGTGCAGCAGACCTGACGGAGCTTACAGAGATGAGGCGGTATGAGCTGAGGAGGGGAAGCGGCGTAAACTGGTCTACAAAAGTGGAATTTCCTGGTGAACGAATGGGGATGTGAGGGGCTATGGGACAGTGGGTCTGGGGAGGTCTTGAGGAGCGTGCCAAAACGAAGAGAGAGAGAGAGAGAGAGAGAGAGAGAGAGAGAGAGAGAGAGAGAGAGAGAGAGAGAGAGAGCGTACCAGAGAGGGCAAAAAAGTGTTCATGAGAACACGAGAGGATCTTAGAAGCGCCGCAGATGAACAAGCGTCAATAACAGCAAGTAAAGAGTGAATCTAGGAGAGTGTCGGTGAGAGCGAGTGTGTGTGTGTGTGTGTGTGTGTGTGTGTGTGTGTGAGAGAGAGAGACGGTATCAAGGAGAAGTCAGGTGGAAGCTGGGTAATATGTGCCACTGATGCCGTTGAGCCCCAGAGACGTGAAATCAACACACAGGAGGCTCAATTGGCCTCCCTTGCGTGACGCCCTGGTTCTTGGCAGGATCTGAGAAGGTCCTAGACACACCATAAGACTTGAATTACTGGCATTTCTTGCCTCGAGAGTATCAGGGTCAGGCAGGCCTACGTTAAGAGCCTGAGTCCTGGCGTCAGGGAGGTTGGCTTGCGTAAGATGAGTCCTGGAGTCAATGAGGTACATGCTGAGTAAGATGAGTCCTTGTGTCAGGGAGTACGAATCCTGGGTATGAGGGACGTCTGAGTCAAGACGGGTTTAGGCGTGAGCAATTCTTTTTTTTCATATATATGCCATAAGCATTTATCTCATGTTGTTTACATTTGTAAGATGAGAGTAAAGTCTCATCAGAGAACTTCTCGCTTCCAATGGCTCCGTCTTGTCCCTGCTACTGAACGCAGCGTTCACTTGAGCTGCAGGAAACCCTGGAAAAGGGAGTCCTGTGAGTGTCACTTAGACCCTCTCAGAAAGGGATCCTGTGGTAATAATGACACACAGTCACAGTACAGGACATCTTGGTTCCTCTGAACTCGAAAAGGTTTTTGACATCCTTCATTCATCCCCCCCCCTCTCCCTCTCTCTGACCTCTCACAACCGCTCACACTCACAAGCCTCTCACATATTCTCACGAACTTTCCAGCATTTAGGATTATATGAACGTCGGTGCAAATGATGGTGGTCATAATCACTTGATATGATTCTAGAGCAAGTATGAAAACCTCGACAACAGCTGTCCTACTGTTTTAACAACCTCCAAAACCCTCGAACAACAGCTGTCCTGCTGTTTCCAGCCCTCATAACCCACGACAGCAGCTGCCATGCTGTTTCCAACAACCTCAATGGCTTTTCTCCCATTCCTGCGATTTACAGGATGTCAAGATGCCAACCCCGTGTCTGCTCCAGTTACCTTGTACAGCACTGCCTCAGTGACCCCGTGTATGCTCCCGCTACCTTGTGTGTAGAGTACTGCCTCAGTGACCCCGTGTCTGCTCCCGCTACCTTGTGTGTACAGTACTGCTTCAGTGACCCCGTGTCTGCTCCCGCTACCTTGTGTGTACAGCAGCGTCTAAGTGACCCTGTGCCTGCTGCTGCTAACCTTGTGTGTACAGCACTGCCTCAGTGACCCTGTGTCTGCTGCGGTTAAACCCTGTGTATGCAGCAGACCTCCGGCTCTACACTCGACATACCTACACTATAGTATGTTTGTGGACAATCTCCCGCAGGTCTGATTCTTCTTAACCCACGTCTAGTGGTCACCAGCAGCTGCGGTATGGAAGGATCACCAGGTGTTTGGAGGTCACCAGGTGTATGGTGTCCACAAGTCACCTAGTGTGTGTGGTGTCCAGGGGTCACCCAGAAGAGATGGCTGCTCATCGATCCCTCCCGACGTTCGTGGGTTTCCATAATGATTCACAAACACAGCTGTGCTTTGAGGTGCATTTTTTCCGGGCAAGTTGATTCCACAGATTGTGATTAACCCGGAGAGAGAGAGAGAGAGAGAGAGAGAGAGAGAGAGAGAGAGAGAGAGAGAGAGAGAGAGAGCCAAAAAGAAAAATATAAATATGATAATGCTGGTGAATATGAGATGCAACTCTGTTTACCATAAACACGATATAAACCCACTGGAAGGCACCAGTGACCCAGTGCACTACAGGGAGCCCACCAGTAACCCAGTACACCACAGGAAGGCACCAATGACCCGGTACACCAATGGAAGCCACCAGTAACCCAGTACACCACAGGAAGCTACCAGTAACCCAGTACACCACAGGAAAGCACCAACGACCCGGTACACCAATGGAAGCCACCAGTAACCTAGTACACCACAGGAAGCTACCAGTAACCCAGTACACCACAGGAAGCTACCAGTAACCCAGTACACCACAGGAAGCTACCAGTAACCCAGAACACCACAGGAAGCTACCAGTAACCCAGTACACCACAGCAAAGCACCAACGACCCGGTACACCAATGGAGGCCACCAGTAACCCAGTACACCACAGGAAGCTACCAGTAACCCAGTACACCAGAGGAAGGCATCAAACGACCCGGCACACCAATGGAAACCACTAGTGACCCAGTACACCACAGGAAGCCACCAAGTGTGTCAGGTCTATGTACAAATGAAGCTGTGTAACTGGGGCGTGACAGACTGCCTGTGCGTAGTTACCTATTTTTATAGCAGAGGGAGGGAGTTCTACCCTCGCGGGGCCTCATCATTTGAACTTTCTTTATTACCACACAGCTTTTTCAACTTATGAAAATGCTTTCAGCATTAATACTTTCATCATTTAGTTTATTCCACTCGCCCGCTACTCTTGTCACAGTATGAGTACTTTTTTCATGACACATTTTCTAAAAAAGTATATTGCTTTGTGTCTTACTCTAGCTTGTGGCTGTTCTGTTTCTGCATCTTTCGATGATTTGAACATTGGACAAGTTCCTTGCCTCTGACGTCTCACTGTAACTCAGATTTTTTTTTCTTCCTATACAGTCTTTGTTGCCCTCCTCTGGACCTTCTCTATTAGTTCTTTGTGCTTCTTTAAGTGCGAAGACCAAACCCAACATACGCTGTAAATAGCATGATGGATCTTTCCTTAACTGTAAAATTGCCTCTCATTCTGTTATTTGCCATTAAACACAGTGACTCCTTAATTTCCAATATTTCCACCCATTCTCTATTGTACTTCTCTATAGCATTTTCTGTCGTAAAATCCTTTACTCGCTTTATATTGGATATTCCCATTTTCTTCCGGCTAGAAATATTCGTTACGTAACCCCATCGTTTAGAATATTTGTTTACCGAATTTGGCAACGCTCGATCCTAAGTCTTCGATTCGAACGAGTTCATCATCTCCCTCACCCTCACCCCTCACTACTGCTGCTGCTGCTCTCTCAACCAACAATCTGCCAAAGTGAAGCGTTGTAATCGAGAAACGTATATATCATTCAAGGGCGCCCCTTCACACTCCACCCCTCACACACACACACACACACACACACACACACACACACACACACGCGTTCCTTTTTCCCCTTAATGATACAAAATTGGCGTGGGTAGCTGCAGAAACTTCCAGATCCTGACGAGAAACAAGACAGAGAGACAGGCATGTCTGCTGCTGCTGCTGATGTGTGTGTGTGTGTGTGTGTCACGCCTGACTTCATAAATGGCATTACAAATGTCTTTCCGTGCGCAATAAATCAGCGATACAATACAGTTTAACGAACCTGATATTGACTGGGGGAGGGATATAATTCAGCCAGTGAAGTGCTTAGGACGAGTGCGAGACATTCCTACTTCCCATAAACTCTGACCTCCCCACCACCTCCCTGAACTTTGACCTCTGGGCTGACCCAAGACCATCAAAATAATAAACAAAATGACTCCAAAGATATCTTCTTTTTCTTCTTTAACGACCCGTGAGCGAAACCCAACCGCGTATTAGCCCGTCACGTCTCGCGTTAACTCAAGATTTTTGTCAGAGATAGACGCCGTCACGTCTCGGGTCGCGTCGAGACGTCACAATATGATTGACACCTTGTCTCGCGTCACATTCGCATACTGTGACTGACAGCCGCGTCACACCGAGATATCGTTACTACGAATGAAAACTTAAAGCAATTTTGAAATGTCAGTACTTCTCAACTACATACAGCCGTGTCTATATAATCGAAGTATAGACAAGTTAATATATCTAAGTGAAGCAAAATTTGTAAACTAACACAAATTATTGTTTAATATTCACAATGTTAATTATAGCTCTTACCCTTGATGATAAGTCTGAAAGGTTAAACGGTGCCGATGGAATGAAGTAATGAGGATGGACACCCCTGCCACACTGCCCTACCCCTGCCACTGCACCACACTATACTATCCCGGCCACAGTGTTCTACCCCCTCCTCCTCCACACCGTGTTACCCCTTCCAAACTAAGTAGTCCCTGCCGCACTGTAATGTCTCCGCCATGCTGTACCCCCCTGTGCCGCACTTATGGTTGATTACGTCTCTATGACTGCAAGTGACTTTGCCTTCATGATACATCTCTCATTACTGCAGGGGAGGAACGGCGCTCAATACCGTAATGATGAGCTCTGTCACGCACGGGAGGTAAGAAAGGGCATCCACTCCACTGAGGAAATGACCAATGATGATTCTTATCGTCTCACATGGCAGAGAGGAGCATTTACACGTCGCATATGTAAACGACTTACAAAGTTATGAAGTCGGTACGTAATATTTGTTACCGGTAATGCATCAAATGGTCGAAATAAGCCCTTGCCTGTGGCTTCTACATGTGTTAACACTACCCCAAGACGTCGACAGAGGACCTTCCGCAGCGCAGGAGCCCCATGGTGTGAGACACAGTTGCCACTCATGAAAATATCATGGAATGAATATCAGTGTAATGCAATGTAATTCAACGCACGCAAGACCAAGTCTGAAACATTTCATAAGATTAAGAAAAAAAAAAGTTAATGATAATCATTGTGACGTGTATTTCATACGACAAATGGCACTTTTTATGTGAATATATCCAATCATGACATTTTTTGACCAAGGAAAGAAAAGTTCAGATTAAAACTTGACTCTAATGATTAGGTAAAGTCATGAGAGGATGATTAGTATTCACGAGGATTGGATTTTGATTTGACTTTAATTGGAGGCAAGAGTTATGATGTAAATAGCACTGGCCGGACATAACTAACTAGGTCTGGACGATATACTACTGACTAGACAACCATTGTAGCCTGGACGGTACTAACTGGACACAAACACTGCTGTGTAGACTATACTGACCACACACAACCGCTACAGAGTGAACATAAAGGTCAATACATACAAGCCATAAATCTCGAAATAAAGGAAGCAGTAAACCTACTACATACATTCACTCGTGGAAGAAGGCAAATCTTTATCTCGATCTCTCTAAATCTCACAGTGTCTCCAGATATCAAACTTCAAAACACAAGAGTTCAACCCTACACTAACATAAACATGTTGGACATGACTGTATCCTCTACTGTATTTCACGTCTTAGTTCGTAAATATGACTGAACCTGCAATACCCTAAAGAAAGAGGGAGGGGGGGTAATATTGTATTGGTGCCTCATTTCGTTTTCTTCTAAGCAGCTATTCTATACTTAAAGGTTCTCATTCGCCTTTGGTATGAAGTACTGCTCGCCTATCTGGCTGAGGTGGTTCTGCCTTCTTACAATTCTCCCTTAGCTAGAGTGGAATCAAAGGTTTTCCAACAGCCATACCTTCTCTTCTGTTATCAACTTATCGTCAACCGATCCTTTCCGTCTATTGTGATGTTGCTTTATTCCCTTTCTTTCACAAGTATCATTTCTATCACTGCTCTCGTGAGCTCCTCTTCTCATATTTTGTTAGGAGATCATCCACACAAGGATTGGTCGATATGACACTTCCTTCTTTCCCTAGCGCAGCAAAGTTGTGGAATTCTCATTCTTTCGTCTTTCATCACCTATATATATATATATATATATATATATATATATATATATATATATATATATATATATATATATATATATAAATTTTGAAGCGTCAGGTCTAAAGACAATGATGGCTAGACAGTGGATGTGAGCGAATGAGGACGTTCTTCATCGGTTTCTGGCACTACCTCGCCACTCGGGAAACGCCAGCAAGTAAAACAAAAAGACATAGAGCCAAAATTTGTAAATACTTTCTCGTGTATATTCTTTCCCCCCCCCCTTTCATAATCCTCACTATATTTCAATTCAGGCCCGGCCTTGATGTGAACTTTCGTCCATGACTGGAGCCTCGAACGTAAATATTATATATATATATATATATATATATATATATATATATATATATATATATATATATATATATATATATATATATATCAGGAGGCTCTGAGCACACCACCGCAGTTCGAGTATACCTGCAGCAGGAGGACATGGCACCTTATACACACTACCTTCGTTACCCCGCCCGTCAGCCCTCCCGCGTCGGGTCTCAGGGGTCGAATACCAAGCGCTTAAACCACTCCGTCGCAGCCGCTGACGTTACGTGGGGCGCATCCGACAATGTCTCGCTGGGCCTCTCTCTCCTCCAGCTGCGTTAAGGAACAGTTTTCCCGGTCTAGGAACCACATGAACCCACCACCCACCCACCACCCACAGGACCGATCGGTGAATCTTACGACACCTCGCCCTCCTCATTCGAGTAATGGCTGGAAGATTCCCTCAGCCCTAAGGACCTCTTGGCAAATCCTGGTGCGGCGCCCCGGCCTCTCCTGTGCTCTCTGGGTGTTAAGAGTTCCTCTTAGGAGATGGATTCCGTGGGAGCTTGTGGCGAATCCTGTGACCTTTGGCTCTTCTCTCTCTCTCTCTCTCTCTCTCTCTCTCTCTCTCTCTCTCTCTCTCTCTCTCTCTCTCTCTCTCTCTCTCCTGACTATCTGCTGAGCCGGGGGGAGGTGAGGGGATTGGGGAGGGGGTGGGGAGAGAGGAAGGGAAGTCGGACAACTCATGCCAATAACTCCTGTCGGTGCCAAGTAGGACGCCTTCTCCAGATATCGACAGCAGGTGAAGGGCAGCGTGGAGGATTCTCATCATATCCCTCCCAACCTCTCCCCCAAAGATCACTAATAGCTCATGACGTGATGGCGTGCATGGGGGGGCCACCATCCGTTGGTTACCTCTCGCTCATGACGTGATGACGTGCATGGGGGGGCCACCATCCGTTGGTTACCTCTCGTTCATGACGTGATGACGTGCATGGGGAGGCCACCATCCGTTGGTTACCTCTCGCTCATGACGTGATGACGTGCATGGGGGGGCCACCATCCGTTGGTTACCTCTCGTTCATGACGTGATGACGTGCATGGGGGGGCCACCATCCTTTTGTTACCTCATACACAAGCATCACCAGTGTATTTCCAGTTCTGTATCATAGTGACTAACACCAAACTACCATTATCTACTTCACATTGGCATGAACGCCAAGCTACCACTATTAAACTCCACACTACCACTATCAAACTCCACACTACCACTATCACTTTCACCATACCACTGTCAAACTCCACATTACCACTATCAAACTCCACACTACCACTATCACTTTCACCATACCACTGTCAAACTCCACATTACCACTATCAAACTCCACACTACCACTATCAAACTCCACACTACCACTATCACTTTCACCATACCACTGTCAAACTCCACACTACCACTATCAAACTCCACACTACCACTATCACTTTCACCATACCACTGTCAAACTTCACACTACCACTGTCAAATTCTACACTACCGCTTCGAAATTCCACACTACCACTGTCAAATTCCACATTACCACTGTCAAATTCTACGCTACCGCTTCGAAATTCCACACTACCACCATCACCTTTGCACTGCCCAGTGCACGTAGGCGAACCGACAGTGTGGTCTGCATGACCCGACACCACGTCTTCTTTCACTCACACCATCAAAAATCGAAAACGATGATATCCGATATGACATTTTCTTTTTTCTTTTACTCTCCCTTAAATGAAAGCTCTCTCTCTCTCTCTCTCTCTCTCTCTCTCTCTCTCTCTCTCTCTCTCTCTCTCTCTCTCTCCTCGTTTCACCCACACCACCACGACGCCGGACCAAAATATCTGATTTTCCCTCCTTTTCTTCTTTTTTTTTTACGAGATAAACCTTCTCAGTTTGCGTTCGTATCAAAACCTTTTTGGATTATTGGAAAAGTGAAGCCCCCCTTCACCCAGACCTGGGTGGCGCGCCCCCTCACCCACCTCCCAAAGCTCAACACTTGGGAATATATATCGGATTACCTGCACTCGAACGGACCAGTGGCGTCCACCACACATACACGTATCTCAAGTTGATTTACGGGAATAGGTTATTGGCTGTATCTACACACGCGATAGATTCCATCCATATCTTACCTCAAAAGAAAAGAAAAAAGAAAATAGATTCCAACCTATTTTCATATCTTTGCATGTTTTACTTAAAGGAGATTTTTAAAATATAGATTCCAACATATTTTTCATTCCTTTGTAGGTTTTACTTAAGGAGATTTTTTTGACAAAAAAACCGCAAATATCTATACACATCGTTACCATACAGTACTATGGCCTCTTCCATGGGGTTCCTGCAGCTTCGAGACTGCGCTCCAAGCATGAGCAGGGAAATGGTGGATTCCTTTAAGACAAGACCGTCCTCGACGAGACTACACTTATGTACGACCAATGACAATGATGCAGTCCTCCCGAAAGCGGCTTCTCATTCTTTTTTTTTTTTTTTTTTTTCCAAAAGAAGGAACAGAGGGGGGCCAGGTGAGGATATTCCAAAAAAGGCCCAGTCCTCTGTTCTTAACGCTACCTCGCTAACGCGGGAAATGGCGAATAGTTTAAAAGAAAAGATATATATATATATATATATTTTTTTTTTTTTTTTTTTTCTTTTTATACTTTGTCGCTGTCTCCCGCGTTTGCGAGGTAGCGCAAGGAAACAGACGAAAGAAATGGCCCAACCCCCCCCATACACATGTACATACACACGTCCACACACGCAAATATACATACCTACACAGCTTTCCATGGTTTACCCCGGACGCTTCACATGCCTTGATTCAATCCACTGACAGCACGTCAACCCCTGTATACCACATCGCTCCAATTCACTCTATTCCTTGCCCTCCTTTCACCCTCCCGCATGTTCAGGCCCCGATCACACAAAATCCTTTTCACTCCATCTTTCCACCTCCAATTTGGTCTCCCTCTTCTCCTCGTTCCCTCCACCTCCGACACATATATCCTCTTGGTCAATCTTTCCTCACTCATTCTCTCCATGTGCCCAAACCATTTCAAAACACCCTCTTCTGCTCTCTCAACCACGCTCTTTTTATTTCCACACATCTCTCTTACCCTTACGTTACTTACTCGATCAAACCACCTCACACCACACATTGTCCTCAAACATCTCATTTCCAGCACATCCATCCTCCTGCGCACAACTCTATCCATAGCCCACGCCTCGCAACCATACAACATTGTTGGAACTACTATTCCTTCAAACATACCCATTTTTGCTTTCCGGGATAATGTTCTCGACTTTCACACATTTTTCAAGGCTCCCAAAATTTTCGCCCCCTCCCCCACCCTATGATCCACTTCCGCTTCCATGGTTCCATCCGCTGACAGATCCACTCCCAGATATCTAAAACACTTCACTTCCTCCAGTTTTTCTCCATTCAAACTCACCTCCCAATTGACTTGACCCTCAACCCTACTGTACCTAATAACCTTGCTCTTATTCACATTTACTCTTAACTTTCTTCTTCCACACACTTTACCAAACTCCGTCACCAGCTTCTGCAGTTTCTCACATGAATCCGCCACCAGCGCTGTATCATCAGCGAACAACAACTGACTCACTTCTCAAGCTCTCTCATCCCCAACAGACTTCATACTTGCCCCTCTTTCCAAGACTCTTGCATTTACCTCCCTAACAACCCCATCCATAAACAAATTAAACAACCATGGAGACATCACACACCCCTGCCGCAAACCTACATTCACTGAGAACCAATCACTTTCCTCTCTTCCTACACGTACACATGCCTTACATCCTCGATAAAAACTTTTCACTGCTTCTAACAACTTGCCTCCCACACCATATATTCTTAATACCTTCCACAGAGCATCTCTATCAACTCTATCATATGCCTTCTCCAGATCCATAAATGCTACATACAAATCCATTTGCTTTTCTAAGTATTTCTCGCATACATTCTTCAAAGCAAACACCTGATCCACACATCCTCTACCACTTCTGAAACCACACTGCTCTTCCCCAATCTGATGCTCTGTACATGCCTTCACCCTCTCAATCAATACTCTCCCATATAATTTACCAGGAATACTCAACAAACTTATACCTCTGTAATTTGAGCACTCACTCTTATCCCCTTTGCCTTTGTACAATGGCACTATGCACGCATTCCGCCAATCCTCAGGCACCTCACCATGAGTCATACATACATTAAATAACCTTACCAACCAGTCAACAATACAGTCACCCCCTTTTTTAATAAATTCCACTGCAATACCATCCAAACCTGCTGCCTTGCCGGCTTTCATCTTCCGCAAAGCTTTTACTACCTCCTCTCTGTTTACCAAATCATTTTCCCTAACCCTCTCACTTTGCACACCACCTCGACCCAAACACCCTATATCTGCCACTCTGTCATCAGACACATTCAACAAACCTTCAAAATACTCATTCCATCTCCTTCTCACATCACCACTACTTGTTATCACCTCCCCATTTACGCCCTTCACTGAAGTTCCCATTTGCTCCCTTGTCTTACGCACCCTATTTACCTCCTTCCAGAACATCTTTTTATTCTCCCTAAAATTTACTGATAGTCTCTCACCCCAACTCTCATTTGCCCTTTTTTTCACCTCTTGCACCTTTCTCTTGACCTCCTGTCTCTTTCTTCTATACTTCTCCCACTCAACTGCATTTTTTCCCTGCAAAAATCGTCCAAATGCCTCTCTCTTCTCTTTCACTAATACTCTTACTTCTTCATCCCACCACTCACTATATATATATATATAGCCCTGATCCATTACTTGTACATAGATATATTGTACCCTTCCTTTGTTATTAATCCTATTATCAGCATCATTAATGGTAATAATATAATAACTCTTGCGATAAGCAAAATGATATATATATATATATATATATATATATATATATATATATATATATATATATATATATATATATATATATATCAAACTTCCATCGGGAAGACTCGAACCACCGCCCGCAGAGTGGAAGACGGAAGCGTTACCCCTGAACCACGTAAGCCCTAAAAAACAAAAAATGGTTTACACGTTGGACAATCGAATACACGTTTGAGTTACGACACTGCGAGACTCATGGGAACCAGTCCCTGCGCCTAGTGGCAAGAGGCACTTCGCACCGAGCTGAACTTACTAATGACACACGATCTAAAGAACACGTAAATAAGGCTTGCCCATCCACAGACCACATTGAATCTACACCATCAGTGTATTGGCTTATGGGCCGATCCCTGAGTATTGCTTTGGGAGAGTAAAGCGCTGTATAGCACTGTATCTTTCTCGTCACCCCAACCACGACCAGGTTTTGATCGTCCAAGTGAAGCGTCTGGTCGTATTTGGTCACGCATCTGGCCGCACACCAGTACCAGGTCTTCCTCTCACTCAACCACGTCCAGAGTCCGGTCGTCCAAGTGAAGCGTCTGGTCGAATTTGGTCAAGCATCTGGCCGCACACCAGTACCAGGTCTTCCTCTCACCCAACCACGACCAGAGTCCGGTCGTCCAAGTGAAGCATCTGGTCGTATCTGGTCAACCATCTGGCCGCACACCAGGACCAAGGCTTTTTTCGGCTGAAGCCCAGTGAAGCTTCGGTGGGGGAGGAGGCAAGACACTGAACACTGATCGCTGCCTTCCTTTCCGCACCATCACACACCCGATACGACTAGCCACCCCGAATTGCCCCACCGATCATCATTGGATTTGCATTGTTGACACAGGAATGGCACGTTATTCCAGGCCAGCCAGTTGGAGGAAATTGATCCAGCAGGAGCCTGGAGGAGACCCGGCTGCGATGAAGACACCTACAGGATGATTTCCAGGGCGTCAACAGAACGACGGGTCAGGTGAACTGATAGTACAGTAAATCCTCCAAACTTTGATGACAACTGACGTTACAGTAATGAACCAGCCACACACCTTCGGGTCTGTAACACAGGTCAGGCCATTATGACGGTACAGAAGAGAGATCTCCTCCATGTATCACTACCGTCCAGGATGATACAGGATTACAGCGAGTAGAAATGTAACTAGGAATTCATTTCCGACCTTAAGGTTGAATTCCAAAACAAAACCTTTTCAGCTGGCTTCACTATACGAGTGACTTCCTCTTGTATAGTCTAGGATAGTTTACCCATTATCTTGAATTATTGATCAATACGACTTCGAATTCCATTAACCCGTCGAATATCCTGTAGCTACTCCCATGCGTCCGTCAGGCAGTACGTCTCAAAATCAGCGACGTACGACCATCAGCACAATCTCTTTACGCTACCACCACCAGGAGGGACAGCATTCCCGGCCTCTGTTGACTGCCGGGAGAATACGACTTAAAAAAAAAAAAAAAAAGGAGAGCATTTTGTAAAGAAATTCTTGCTCCTGGCCGTCATGCTCTGTACTCCAACCTATTACTAAATGAATCGTAAAGAAATGTTCCATTATTCATACAGAGGCGGCGAAGCGAGAGAAATAACTATTGACATTACTGAATACATTATGGTCCACAGAATTTTGTTTATGCTCCGCTTCTGTGACTTCCTTGGAAAATACAAGGTTACAGTATTTGACTTCCGTCTGCAAGACAGAACTTCCACATCTCTGATTATTTATCTATTAATTATACGCAAATTTAAGCCCTTATTTTACTTTGAAACTACAGTTACTTTATATCATTCATTGCGAGTGTAAAGAAAGAATTGATGATTGTGTGGAGCAAGATGTGTTGTGTTGCGGTGTGAGGTAATGAGGGTGTTGTCACAGTTCTGTTGTGGTGGGTATGGTGTCTCTTGGTCTGGTCCAGCAGCGGTATATGTGAAACCCATGCAAATTTCACCACACCTCTACCACATTGATTTGAATATTCTGATTTTTTTTTTATTTGATCCACGTGTCTCAGCGACGTTTTCTTTCGGCAACGTTTTCTTTCGGCAACGTTTTCTTTCGGCAACGTTTTTTGAGTTTTATTGAGAGGAAAGCTGTTGATGACATTTATGATATTAAGAGAATTGGTTTAGCGCTCGTAACAGCAATGATAAAGTCACTCTGGTAAATTTGGACGGTGGCGTTATGATCTCTCCTGGAGCTTCTGAGGAAGAGAATATTGTCTCCGCCATCTCTGAACCCAGGAAAACACAGAGTGGGTTCTTTACCACCCATTATTAAGACAGCTTGGGTACCACGCCATCAACAGGGAGGCCTCTCTTCACGCTCCTCCTTATTCTGGAACCTCACATCTTTGTCGACAGCCACTGTGTGGCTTCGCACAACGTATTGCAACCGCGACACAGGCAGGAGAGAGACGCTATTTCTTCTATCGATAAAAACTTTTTGCGTCCTATTCCTCCCTCTTAAATTACAGGCATCCCCGGCCATTTATAGCAAATATGGCATCCCTCCCTCGATATGCTGAAAAATATTGGCACTTTTTCCCAAAAGAAATTGCACCCTTACTCTTTATCTAGTGAAACAATGGCACTCCTAAACTATACCTAGAGGGAATGGCGTCCCCTACCCCACTGTACCTAGAGAAACAATAGCAACCCCCCAACATTATGGGCAGATATGGAATAGCATTCCCACTGTATATGGAGGCAATGACAACCCACTCTTAAA
The DNA here is from genome assembly GCF_036320965.1 of Panulirus ornatus. Lineage (NCBI taxonomy): Eukaryota > Metazoa > Arthropoda > Malacostraca > Decapoda > Palinuridae > Panulirus > Panulirus ornatus. The sequence continues at coordinate 7,310,635 of NC_092229.1, forward strand.
AGCAGCGAAGTAGTGGGGCTCACCCTCCATATCTAGAAAGGGAATGACACTTTACGGTAGCTGTAGAAAAAGAATGACATCCCACTGTGACCTGTTGTATCTAGAGAAAGAATGACACCGCAGTGGAACTAAAGAAAGATTGATAAGCCACTAGAACTAAAATGACACACCCAGTTGTAACTACAGCTAAAACTATGACACCCCACTGCATCAAAATAAACCAATGAACGCACCCCCAATCTCATTACACAGAGAAACAGTGATAGGAACACTGAGAACCTAGAGAAATAATATCTTTCCCACTGTATCTAGAGGTAGCAGCAGCAACTCTCACTCTGCTCCCGCCACTGGAACTAATCACTTACTTTGCAAACTAATTAATTTGAAGTTTACACTGAACCAACTAACCTGCCCACGTTCCGCCAGTTAGTTCAGAGGACTGGTGATCGTTCTGCTGTGAGAGGGACCCATCCAGCCTGTTTCCCTGTGATGAGCTCGTCTCGCCGTCCAAAACATCAAGGGAGGTGATGATTGGCCTCTGATCCACGTTCCATAAATTGGTAGGTTTGTGTACATCTCTCTAAATCGCTGGTTGATGTCGTATGGGCTGAAGACCCTGCAAAATAAAATAAAAAATAAAGCCCTTCCGTAGATCTGTAACACTAGAACACACAGATGTATCATCAACTAATTGAAAGTCATTTTCACACAAGACCACAAAGATAAAGAAATATTTATGGTATGAATCTACTGACATATGTTTGCTCGTGCGGTGGCAAGTCAATAGCTTTGTGGGAGGGTCAGTATTATTCATGGGAGGCGAGGCTACAGAGTCCTTGCGAAGAGAGGACAGAGTTGAGAGGTATCCCACAATCTCACTCATACTCGCTTCTCCTATATATATATATATATATATATATATATATATATATATAGACGCCACCATTACCAACAAATACTATTACTACCACCACCACCACTGCTGCCATTAACTCTCAGTGTCTGCAGCAGCTGTTGGATCTCACCACACACCACCTGTTTCATTTTACCCTCCCCTGCTGCGAGAGCTGGAGGACTTCTCGCTCTCCCTCCCACCGCCACCACCATCATCAACCACCACCAGCACCAGCACCTCACCCACCACCAGTCACTATTGCTATCAGCACCGGGACCACGCTGACCTGTTGCTTACATCTGCAACTCGCCACAACTTGCCTGCCTAGCTACCATCTAGCCTACCTACGTGCCATCTAGACTGCCTACCATCTAGCTTACCTATTATTTATCCTACCTCCCATCTAGGCTGCCTACCATCAAGCCTACCTACCATCTAGCCTACCTACCATCTAGCCTACCTATCATCTATCCTACGTGCCATCTAGACTGCCTACCATTTAGCTTACCTACTATCTATCCTACCATCCATCTAGGTTGCCTACCATCATGCCTACTTACCATCTAGCCTACTGAAATATAATCATTACCCTTAGCCTGCATCCCAGTTTACTGCAGCGGACGCTTAGTGTGCCGTCCTGTAATCAATCTTTGAAAGGATTTCATGTTTAAAATATCTAACAATCATTCGCTTCAGAGTTATTAAATATCTGTGAATCTCAAAAAGAATATCAAACTATTTTGCATTATTATCTAAAGAGAAGTCTGTCCTTATGGACTCCCGTGGTGTAAGGGTTAGCGTTCTTGCCCGTGACGCATTCACGGGCGCGCGCAGGGTCGAGGACATAGGATTGAGTCCTAGTTATGGCAGCCGGTCCACAGTGAACCCAGCTCTTCATCCACCCCAAGGGGTAGGTCGATGAATATATATATATATATATTTCAAGCAAATCTATCTTTTGAAATCTTGCAAAAATGCAGGTAATAGTTCTGGGTATCTTTCCAGCCAAAAAACTTTTTATTTCAAGTTTCAAATGTAATATGAGAGGTTTCTACGCACGAAACATAGATAACTAACCTAACCTAACCTAACCTACATTTATTTTCATGATCATTTTCCGTCATTAAACAGATATCTTTTTTAAAACATAATAATAGATACTATCATGTTTCATAAGATTCTGGGAGTAAAATTTCGTTTCACCACTAAGTCCTGTAATTGAGCTTTGAAATTATCATCTATTACATATAATACATCTTTTATACATCTATTATATATAATAATTCGCTTCATAGTTGGTCATACATAATCCGCTGGCCTTACGAAGATCTATAAGAAAAAAAATCACTAGTAAAGAAGTTTTTAAATATATTGCATCCCAATTTGACAAAAAAAAATGGACTGAAAAATATACTTGAACAACTACGCACATTTTTCGTTTTGAAGTGATTATGCAGGATGGAACACATCCCACTCCCTTACCCATATACAGAGTCATCTTTCACTATACCTTGGGAGATACGTGGGTAGTGATCAAATACTATGGTCAGATACATATAGTCTTGGTGATCAGCTTAATTCTTCCTGCCAGCTTGAGCTGTGGAGAGACCTAAGCGTTAAGAGTGTAAAAAAAAGAAAACGAAATATCTGTTTACATTTTTTCATACGAGATAAAGTAGTCACTATGGCCGGTATGGGACGGTAGCTGGAGTGGACGAGAGAAAAAAAGAATACTGTGTTGGAAAAGAGAGATTAGAGAGAAGGGAGGGAGAGATAAAAGAAACAAAGAGAAGATTAGAGAAGCGTAAGGTAAAATGGGAGGACACGATTGTGTGTGTGTGGGGGAGAGGGAGAGAGAGAGAGAGAGAGAGAGAGAGAGAGAGAGAGAGAGAGAGAGAGAGAGAGAGAGAGAGAATAGACAAAAAAAAAGAAAATTAGAAGAAAAAAAAAGTTAAGAACAGTTATCCGGAAGCCTGTTGCCCATCCATATTGGTCTCCTGTTTTACTGTTATTCCGTTAGGAGGCAACCCGTTTCCCGTCATAATTGTTCTGTTGTATAGTTCTTCTGTTGCGAGAGTGAGCCTGTTGTCCACTTCTATTGTTCTTCTGTTGCGAGTGAACCTGTTGTCCACTTCTATCGTTCTTCTGTTGTGAGGGATCCTGTTGTCCACTTCTGTTGTTCTTCTGTTGCGTTCTTTTGAGTCTTGTCCACTCTTACTGTTCTTTTGTATCATAATTCTGTTGAGGAAACCCGTTGGCCAATAATGTGGCGTTGTTTTTTTCCTGTTGTTATCGCGCCTCACCTGGCCTCCTGGATGCAGCATTAGAACTGCCTCGATGTTCCACATCCTTACTCACATGACTTATGGTTCCGTTCTATCTCCTCTTTTGTTTATGTTACCTTTCTATCTTTTGCAAGACTAATGCATCCCGCAGCTGTACGTGATATACCAAGTTACCATTCCATGGGGTTTCAAAGTGGGAAGTGGGTTATTGTCTAACTGCTTAAACCTTAACACATTTTCGATAAGTGATCGTCTGTTCTCAAAGCACTGATAAGAGGTGATTAAGAACTTAAATTCGCGAAGTTACGGTACAGGAAATTAATCATACAACAGCATAGATCACATACATTAACCTAGTTACTTCACCTGAACTGTAACTTTCAAGTTAGCATCGTATTCGACCAACTGTAACTTGTCAGCGCCACCCACTTACCCTCTGGCTTCTATCTACCTTACCAGCTCAAGTTATAACCTCAGAAACTCGACTGACCTCCACATACCACCCATCTACTTGGTAACTTAAACTAGTGTTACACGATTTCGACACTCCTGTATTGGATTACTGGACTGAGAAAAATAATATTATAATGTAATATAGTGTGTGTGTGTGTGTGTGTGTGTGTGTGTGTGTGTGTGTGTGTGTGAATGTGTGTGTGTTTCTTCCTCCTGGTGTTTCTTAATGGGAGAAGACTTATGACTTACCTTCCCTAAACATTGTAATCAGAACTATGTGTTGATAAACACTGACGCTAGTTAAATGTTTACACCGTCCTATATTCTTCGCTTCCCGTAAATTGTGGTCTACAATACGGACGTAAATCTCATTTTCGTTAATTATTATGATTATCATTTATCATCATTCATCATTATCATCATTAATTATGATAATCATATATTTTAGTGGTATTGAGTGGGGGAGACGTGGGGTAATGTGAAGGACAGAAGTGGAAAGCAGTAACGAGTGGAGAAAAGATACTCTATAATACCCTCTCCCTCCCTCACTCCCTCCCTCTCCATCATCGTAAGCACCCTAGAGAGAGAGAGAGAGAGAGTTAAGGAAGTACGGGAGAGGAGGAGAAGGAGGAGAAGGAGGAGGAGGAGGAGGAGGAGGAGGAAGAGGAGGAGGGAGAGGAGAGGAGGAGAAGGAGGAGGAGGAGAAGGAGGAGAAGGAGGAGGAGGAGAAGGAGGAGAAGGAGGAGGAGGAGAAGGAGGAGAAGAAGGAGGAGGAGAAGGAGAAGAAGGAGGAGGAGGAGGAAGAGAAGGAGGAGGAGGAGGAAGAGAAGGAGGAGGAGGAGGAAGAGAAGGAGGAGGAGAAGGAGGAGAAGGAGGAGGAGGAGGAGAGGGCGGGCTTATGAAATCTGGGCTTCTAGTGACAGGCAGTGGAGCAAGACTAGACTATATGTAAATTCCTCACTACGCGAATGCAAACTACCTGGAATGGAGGTGTGTGTGCGTCCCTCCCTTCGTTTTGTGTTCCCAGAGAAATCTATTGAGCGAGGGATTTTGATATTCCACGAGTAAATTGCTCTGGGTATTAAGAAATACAGTAAATAAGAAAACGATTGTCTAGGTGTTTCCCATTTTCGTTTGTGAGTGTGTGTTTATTGAGGCATCAGTAATAATCTATCGCCACTCTCGCCTTTTTCTTTATGATTCTCCTTTTTCTGTCCCTGGGGGTTCTCCCATTTTCTTTGTAACATATTACAAAAAACGAGAAGAGTATTATACACATCTCCTGCAATACCAAGGCTGTGCTCCTTGCAGTAGCAGGGTAATGATGGTCTCCTTTGGAATGAGACGTTATTTGACGAGACGGACTCTACTCCCTGCGATGCAGCCTCATTACAGGCGACTTCTCACTCGCGGCGTAACCCCCGTGCAGGCGGAGCCCGGTAACACCTATTTGATTTACTTCATCGCTATCCCGGGATACCTCGCTCTGAGTGCGAGTGATGTGAAGTTTCCCAAGAAAACAAAGAGAATAACCACGAGTGACAGAGACGAGGGTTTGCCCAGTTGGGACGAGCCAGTGGCGCAGAGAGGAGAGAGAGAGAGAGAGAGGAGAGAAAGTCGAGTTAGAAGAGAGAAAAGGGGGGTGGAGAGTAAAAAGAAAAAAGAAAGCAAGAAAACAAAAGATATGATCTGCATGAGAAGACCGAGGAGAGAGAGAGAGAGAGAGAGAGAGAGAGAGAGAGAGAGAGAGAGAGAGAGAGAGAGAGAGAGAGAGGAGGGGAGAGGTGTGTGCCTGTGGAGAGGCAGACAACAAGAGGCCAGGCGGGCCAGGGGTGGACGGGCGACCAATGGTGTACGCTCCCCCTGCTGTAATGACTGTTTACCCACCATTATCACCCACAACAGAAACCATTTGGTCCGTGTGTACCCAGGAGGGTCAGGTGGTGGTGGTGGAGTCTGGGGCGTCTCGGGGGAAGTGAGGAGGTGGCGGCGGTGGTGGAGTCTCAGAGGGAGGGTGAAGTGGTAGCGCTTGGGCCGGTGTAAGGGGGGGGAAAAAAGCCAGGAGCAGAGCAAGTGAGAGGAGCAGGGCTGGACGAGTCCCTGGAAGTAGAGCAAATGAGGAGAGGTCAGAGCAGGGCCGAGTTAAGTGGTGCAGTACCGGTTGGCCAAGCCACACCTGGACTCAGAACTTTTAAAGTGGAGGGGAGAAGTTAACATGCTACGGGGGGGGCGGTAATGGTCAGGTGGTGTGTGTGTGTAGCTGGCTGGTTGGCCAAGGTCAACCCCTTGACGTGGTTATGCTGAATGCCTCCCCTCCCAGTTGGCTAGCATCAACCCCTTGAGCGGGTTATGCTGAATGCCTCCCCTCCCAGCTGGTCAGGGGCATCTCCACCAGCTGGTTATGCTGAGTGCCTCCCCTCAGCTGGCCAGGGGCATCTCCACCAGCTGGTTATGCTGAATGCCTCCCCTCCCAGCTGGCCTTGGGCATCTCCACCAGCTGGTTATGCTGAGTGCCTCCCCTCAGCTGGCCAGGGGCATCTCCACCAGCTGGTTATGCTGAGTGCCTCCCCTCAGCTGGCCAGGGGTATCTCCACCAGCTGGTTATGCTGAATGCCTCCCCTCCCAGCTGGCCAGGGGCATCTCCACCAGCTGGTTATGCTGAATGCCTCCCCTCCCAGCTGGTCAGGGGCATCTCCACCAGCTGGTTATGCTGAGTGCCTCCCCTCCCAGCTGACCAGGGTCACCTCCACCAGCTGGTTATGCTCGAGTGCCTTTGGAGTCTCCCCTACCCTCGTGGGAAATAAAAATGAAGTGAAATAACTGTCCAGCTCTTCATTCTGGTCTGTTCCCCTACTCACCTTCCTCTCTCTCTCTCTCTCTCTCTCTCTCTCTCTCTCTCTCTCTCTCTCTCTCTCTCTCTCTCTTACCCCTCTCCCCCCCTCCCACAAGCCTAATCCCATTACCGACTGGACGTGAGAGGATATATTTCTGGTATGAAACTGACACATACAAACAAACGCAAAGAAAAGACAGGGAGATATATAGATGAAAAAAAAAATAAGCTATGAAGGGGAGAGAGAGAGAGAGAGAGAGGGGGGGGGGAGAGGCAGATAGATAGATAGACAGACAGACAGACGAGTAGACAGCACAAAATTCACGACTGGAAAGAAATTCAGGGGGGGAAAAAAAAAAGAATAATAGCCCGAATGGCATCAGTGTTTCACTTGGGGACCTAAAACTCCATAACTCAAAAGAAGAAAAATCTCGAGAAATGATGAGGGTCAGGATTGAAACGAAACGAGAGAGATTTACGAGACATGAAGGGGCACGTGAAGAGGAGGGAGAGATGGGGAAAGAGACAGCTGCTGTGGGGTAAGAGCCAAGGCCTCAGACTGAAAGATAAGACAAGAGAGTCTTTCATATAATGCAAGTGCAGACGGCAGTGTGGGATGGATGAGAGACGCAAGGGGTGGCAGGAGACTACTTCGTCAGATAGACCCATCGTCTTCCAGCCTCCGGACTCAAGGGCAAAATCCTGGTATAGCGTAGCACCGAGATAAGGGGGTACAGTGGCCATGGCCAGGGTTGATGGCTGGGAATATGAAGATTACGGGAGCATGGGTCATGATATAGTGGCCATGGCCATGTTGATGGCTGGGAATATGAAGATTACGAGAGCGTTGGTCATGATATAGTGGCCATGGCCATGTTGATGGCTGGGAATATGAAGATTACGAGAGCGTGGGTCATGATGCAGGTGGCCATGGCCAGGTTGATGGCCAGGAATATTGAGATTACTGGAGCGTGGGTCATGATACAGGTGGCCATGGCCATGTTGATGGCTGGGAATATGAAGATTACAGGAGCGTGGGTCATGATACAGTGGCCATGGCCAGGGTTGATGGCCAGGAATATTGAGATTACAGGAGCGTGGGTCATGATACAGTGGCCATGGCCAGGGTTGATGGCTGGGAATATTGAGATTACAGGAGCGTGGGTCATGATACAGTGGCCATGGGGTGATGGCCAGGAAGACGAAGACTACAGGAGCGTGATCACAAATTACACAGACGAATGCATCAACCTGAAAAGGTGATCTGTAATGTTTTGTTGAAGAGAGAGAGAGAGAGAGAGAGAGAGAGAGAGAGAGAGAGAGAGAGAGAGAGAGAGAGAGAGAGAGAGAGAGAATTCTTTGGTCGTCATGTGAAATATCCATAACCATACTGGTCATTTAGATGGGAAAAGGAGAGATCGTTATGAGAGGAGACATGAATATATAGTGCTCATCTGGCGGGGAGATGCACTTCACTCACACGCAATTATACACACTGAGTGAGGAGGCTGCTGAGGGAGGGCTGACTGAGGCCACAGTGTGTGGAGGAGGCCAGTCGACAGTTCTGCTGGTGGAGTGGAGGCCAGTCGACAGTTCTGCTGGTGGAGTGGAGGCCACTCGACAGTTCTGCTGGTGGAGTGGAGGCCACTCGACAGTTCTGCTGGTGGAGTGGAGGCCACTCGACAGTTCTGCTGGTGGAGTGGAGGCCACTCGACAGTTCTGCTGGTGGAGTGGAGGCCACTCGACAGCTCTGCTGGTGGAGTGGAGGCCACTCAACAGTTCTGCTGGTGGAGTGGAGGCCACTCGATAGTTCTGCTGGTGGAGTGGAGGCCACTCGACAGTGCTGCTGGAGTGGAGTGGAGGCCACTTATAGCCGCTGCGTGTGGAGGCCAGCCAACAGTTTCCGACCGGAGGAGCAGAGGAACATAAAGTAAACAGGTTGGAAATTGGACATGCGAGAGGCCGGTAGGCGAGTGAGGGGAAGAGAAACAAAGGGGAGTAAAAAAGGAGAGAGTGAGGGAGGGAGATAAGTAGATTAAGAGGAGAGGAGAGTAGGAGAGTCTCCGGCGAGGCTGAGGGAAGATGTAATTGGAGGGAAATGATGAGTGATAGAATGAAGGAAATGAAGGGAAACTTCCTAATGGTATACGTGATGGAGTCATAGTAACGCCAATTGTCTCCATTGTGAAGGTAACGCCAGTTAGGGTCTCCAGACGGACACAATGGAGAGACGGGTATGATGGATAGCAGATGGTTGAGGTGAGGTAGAGTATGGTTGATGAGAGTGGTGGAGTATGGGTGGGGTGGTTGATGAGGAAGGGCGAGGGAAGAGTGGTTCATGGGGAAGGTCTATCTGTGAACGTAGCGTTACTGGTGGAAAGTAATCAGCCTGATGGTTTCAGACAAGTTATATATTTCAGGAGGTTATCAAACGTTATTGACCATAATGTAAACTTTATGTGCGCCAGTGGTGTGGACTCTCTCTCTCTCTCTCTCTCTCTCTCTCTCTCTCTCTCTCTCTGACAATTACAGAGAATGAATCAAGGGACAGGTTAGTTGGGGTGTGAATCTGATTAGGGAAAAATTGGATGAAGGGAAGTGTTTTAGATACCTGGGAGTGGACACGGCAACGAATGTGACCATGGAAACTGAAGAGAACCATAGGGTGGATGAGGGGGAGAAGGTTCTGGGGGCGCTGAGGAATGTGTGGAGAGAGATCTTTATTGTGAAGGACAAAAATATATATGGTTGAAGGTACAGTAGTCCTAACATTATTGTATGGATGCACACCATGGGCTATAGATAAGACTGTGCGGAGGAGGGTGGGTGTGTTAAAAATGAAATGTTTGAGGACTATGTGGAGCGAGGTGGTTTGATCGAGTAAGTTATGAAAGGGTAAGAAAGATGTGTGGTAATAAAAAGGTTGTGGCTGAGAAAGCAGAAGAGTGTGCCGACTTCTATGGACATATGGAGAGAATGAGTGAGGGAAGGTTGATAAAGAGGATATATGTGCCAGAAGTGGAGGGAACACGACACTGGGGAGACCAAACTGGAGATGGATTGATGGAGTGAATGCGATTTTTTAACGATCGGGGTCTGAACATGCTGGAGGGTAAAATGCATGCACGGGATAGTTGAAATGATGTGGTATACAGGGGTCGACGTGCTGTCAATGGAATTAGCCAAGGAATATGAAGCTCCCACAGTAAACCATGGAAAGGTCTGTGGGGTCCAGTTGTTAACAGGAAGCTGTGGTTTCGGTGCAGCACACATGACAGCTAGAGAATGGATGTGAACGGATGAGACCTCTCTTCGTTCCTGGCACTCCCTCGCTAACGCGGGAAACGGCAATCAAGTATATCAGCAGGTACATAATGACTGTGCATTCAGAGCCATCCGGGATGACGTGTCGTGATTGATCTGTTATTTTGCCAATATGGGAATCCTCCTCCCACAGACCTGCGCCAGCTGCTGTCGCAACCGCTGACGTGGGAGGGAGCAATGCCATCTAGGGAGGACCATGGGAGACATGACCAATATCTAGGTACAGAGGAGTGAGGGGAAACGCACGTAGTGTGTGGCATGTGTGTGGGTGTGTGTGTGGTGTGTGTGTGTGTGGCGTGTGTGTGTGGCGTGTGTGTCTTGCGTGTGTGTGTGGCGCGTGTGTGTGTGTGTGTGGTGTGTGTGTGTGTGTGTGTGGCGTGTGTGTGTGGCGTGTGTGTGTGTGTGTGTGTGTGTGTGTGTGTGTGTGTAGTGTGTGTGTTTGTAGTGCGTGTGTGGCGTGTGTGTGTTTGTAATGTGTGTGGTGTGTGTGTGTATGCGTGTGTATGTGTGTGTGGTGTGTGTGAGTGTGTGTGTGATATTAATGGAATACAAAAATGGGATGAAAATGCGAGAATGATAAGACGATACGAGTAATTAAGACGACAATCCTATGAGAAAGAAACACGGCGAGCACGATGCACGAAAATCACGACATTGACAAGGGGCGGAGGGGGAAAAAAAACCCGCCGATATCTCCGATAAATAAACGACCGATATAATCACAAAGGAATCGTTCACCAAGGGAGACAACTGACGTCTCAAAATCGTCGTCAGAACCCAGGTAGAAAATAACGCTTGGATAATATTGTTCCGGAGAGAGAGGGGAAAAAAAAAAAAAGAAAATTATTCTTTCTCTCTCTCTCTCTCGGTTCCAATCGTCACTGAAAATGTACGAGATGAAAAGTGGGATAAGATTAATTACCAAGGAGGAGCTGGCGAGGCAAGTTAAGACTGGTTGGTCGGAGTCGTGAGTTATGATTAGTATAGACTGTGGAGGGAGGGAGGGAAGGGAGGAGCCATGCGAGGAGCCTGGAGGAGGAGGAGGAGGAGGAGGAGGAGGAGCCTCCTCCTTGCATCATCATGGGTGGAGCCCTTGAGAGCTTCATGCTATGATGGAAGAGCCTACTGAAGATTCACGTCATGATGGAGGAGCCTTCTAAAACCTCAAACTTATGATAGAAACCTAATGAAGCCACCATACCATGATGGAGCCTATTGGAGCCTCACGTCATGATGGAGGAGCCTTGCGAAGCCTCATGCTAAGATAGGAGCCTAAGGAAGCCTCGCTCCATTACGGAGGAGCCTATTGGAGCCTTACGTCATGATGGAGGAGCCTTGCGAAGCCTCATGCTAACTAAGATAGGAGCCAAATAAAGCCTCACTCCATTAAGCAGGAGCCTATTGGAGCCTAACGTCATGATGGAAGAGGCTCCTGATTCCATCATACGTTCTTTATTTATCATCCAACTCTTCCATCCTCTTTATCTTCACTCGTTACCATTTTCTTCTTTCCGGATCTTTTTCACCTATATTAGTTTCCTTTGTTTTCGATTCTCTGTAAAGTTGTTGTGCGTTTGTTTCTGTCTATCTGTCTGTCTGTCTGTGTGTCTCTATGTAATTACCTACTGGTGCTGTACGTGGGAGGGAGACTCGTGGAAGGGCCCCATCTCTTAAACTTTCCCTATTAATCATACAGTTTTTAAAGTTTTTTTTTTTATACCGTCATTTCATCATTTACTTAATCAGTCATTTTTTAACTTTTACCCAAAACGTACCTCGCTCTTTTTTTTGCAAGTCTCACAGAACTGGTCATTGTTGACGTCATCAAACTAATTAAGAAACTCGAGGGTTGTGATCAAGTCTCGTCTTCCCGTTCTCTTTTCCATGATAGGCAAATCTATGTCCTCTGACGTATCACTCCTAACTCAGCTCTTTCATTTTAGGGACCATCTTTATTGCTCTTCTCTAGTCCTCATCTGAATACCTGTGTGTATTTATATGGTTGTAACTGTTCGTGTATTCACACATCCGCATTTGTATCGGTCTGTCTGTCTGTCTAAAAGTCTGATTGTTAATGCAGTTATTTTGTTTGGCTGTCTGTCTGCCTATACGTATGTGCTACACTGTATGCGTGTGTGTGTGTGTGTGTGTGTGTGTGTGTGTGTGTGTGTGTGTGTGTCCGTTCGTGAATAAACATGTCCGTCTTATAAATGTGTGTGTGGAATTCAAGTACCTTTCCACTCCAAGCCAATATGTCACCATTTGTATACACTAATCTTCAGCACACACATTCCTTCGCTAAGATTTCCTGTGATACTCATATCTATAGGGAATTTGCCTTTGGTGTTTATTTTGCCTTCGAAGTTTTCGCTCGTGGTACCATCTATGTCTCATCAATTCTCCCCTTTTTCTCTTTTTTATATAACGCTTATTTATCTATCACTTCTATACAACGCATGCTCATCTATCGTTCTTTTCTATATAACCCATATTTATCTATCGTTCTCTTCTATATAACCCATATTAATTTATCGTTCTCTTCTATATAACCCATATTTATCTATCGTTCTCTTCTATATAACCCATATTTATTTATCTCTCTCTTCTATATAACCCATATTTATCTATCGTTCTCTTCTATATAACCCATATTCATTTATCGTTCTCTTCTATATAACCCATGTTTATCCATCTCTCAGATTCCCATACCTGCTGCGGTATGGCACCTTCTCCTTTGACTTTCCTTAGGAGAATTATATCCCATTCCTCCTACAGTATATCGCCATCACCTTCAGCCTCTCCCTAGACATCCTCAGGACAATACTACACGAGTTATGATCTCCAGAACAATTCACAACAGCAGCATTACAATTCGCATCAGAAGACTAAGAAAAACTTACAAAAAAAATGAAAAAAGGAAAAGACCTGAACATATTCTGCAAATGGACAGAAAAGAACCTAATGGAATTCGATGAAGAAAAATCAGGAGGAGGCAAGTTAGGGAACGATGAACTACACACATCATAGTCTTCTCACAAGGGCTTATAGTCAGGGAAAGAGAGAGAAAAGAAGACTTTAATGACGTACGAGCTGCTACTGTACAGGAGGAGCTTCAAGAAAGACACTGATCCGATAGCAATTTCAAGTCAAATAATGTGTGGTATGATAATAAGAACAACCACAACGAGACAAAAAAGAGAAAAATGCTCGACATGAACATGCGAAGCAAAATGGAACACTGCCCTGTTGTATGATCACCATCCATACGAACAAGTGATGGAAAAACGAACTCTGAAACACCTCACAAGAGGTAACACTCGTCTGGTAAATATGGACTATCTAGAACCTAGAAAGGAGGAGGAGGAGGAGGGAGGGGAAACACAACAAGGACGTGACAAGTTCTCACCCGTGCGGAGGAGGGGAGAATATTTCTGTCCCTCCCTTCAGCTTCGCCATGCTAAATAACACATTTGGAACTACATGGTGAAAAGTTTCCATGACCGTAACATGGGGAGAGAAATTATGAACGATGGGACTTAAACTTCCTCCATAAACATCCCAAACAACTTAATGGGATCTAACAAGTCGCCATTTGGCTTTGCTCAGGCGCCTCAGACCATTAGTGATGTGTCCGCTAGGCGGATGACGTGTGAGGGTGGTGGCCGAAGAGGGTACCTGAGGCTTTCCAGTTGTCTGAGATCTAGTTCTACACCATTAGGTTTTGACACCCTTCCCTCTTGATACGACGGGATCATATTCGCTCTCCACGGTTTTCACCAGAGAATTTGGAAGGCATTTCTTGACACTACAGACCTAATTTGACTTGCCCATTCTTACCCCTTCTGAAAACGAGTGTGATCTCCCCTGACACCCTCATCCCAAGTTAGTCCTACATACCCCACAGAACATGAGGGTAATCTCCCTTGACACAATCACCCCAAGCTGGCTCTACCTAGACCTAAAGAACTAGGGTAATCTCCCCAAATACCATCCCAAAGTGGCCCCACCTTCCCCCAGAGAACTAGGTTAATCTCCCCTAATACCATCGTCCCAAGCTGGCTCTATTTACCCCCAGAGAACTGCAATAATACCCTCCTTTATCACGGTCTTAACTTGATCTTTCTCTCCACCTAGGTTGTAGCCTCTCCTTACACTAGTGTCAACCCCCAGAGATTAAAGGCAACTTCCCCTGATACCAAAGTCTCAAAATGACCCTCGTAAAACCCCACCGTACCCCCCAGAACCACAGTAACCTCCCCTGATACCATCACTTCAACTTTGCTTTCTTTAACCCTCAGAGAAATGCAGTAACTCCCCACCTCCCACACATTTGACACTACAATCATAACTTGGCCCCTCGTTACACACACTCCGGTAGCAGCAGCAGCAGAAACAGCACTTTAGGGCATTCTGTACGCGTCTAATGCACCTACCTGCCTGCCCCTGGGAAACCTTCCCTTCCTCCTCTTGCCTCGCCTAACCTCGCGACCAGCACCTAATCCTGCACTGCTTGCAGCTGCTCTCTCCGAGCTACGTCACCTTTGTGCTTACCAAACAAAGGAATTAAGCATTACCCATGTAACCGTATCTCACCTTGTCAACCCACGACCACAAACAGAATTACACACCGTTAGAAAACCTTTAGACACGTAAAGCACACACACACACACACACACACACACACACACACACATGCAAATTCATTCATGCCACGCGCGAACCCCCGGCCTTGCATACCTCTTCGAAATCACTCTTAACCTTTCATATCCACTTCTGCAGCCACCCACACGGCTCAGGCGGGCTGAAGCTTGACCTGTGACCTTCATAAGTGACATCAGGCCCTAGGCTAGGCAATCTGCAGTGACATGTCCAAGGCACCTTGCAGTGAAGGTCAACCCTTAACACTACTGTATTGACACTGAGAAACGACCTATTCATCCTATGCTTGTGGGTCACTGTTGGTCACACGTTTAAGAAGCTAGTAACGCAAGCTGTTACTCCTTACGTTACCAAATTGTAATACATATATATGGTCACTCGTAACATTACAAAAGAGTTACTATACTCAACTATAGTCACATCTCACATTAAGAAGACCGGTTACTATGCTAAACTATAAGTTACAGTCATTCGTAACCTTATTTCGCCTGTAGCATTTATGAAAACCATAACTACAATCCCTATCGAACACTACATCTTCCTCTGAGCTACCTAACTACTGTATAACAACCATAATGACAACTGACGATAGATTACAAAATCTACCCAACTACACTCACGCCCGTTATGTTCAAAGACCTAACACTAAACAACAGACATGACCACAACCAGCAGTTATCACTACAGACATAACCACAACCAGAAATTGACACAACCATCACATGAAACTACAGACTAAGGCAACCACAAGCTGGCACTACAGTCACAACCGGTACCACATACAACAAAAACGAGCACTAAGCAACCACAACCACGAATTGGCACTGCAATCACAATCACACCCATCACATGACACTGATTAACTATCCATCACTACCGACACCAAAATCAAAGCTATTCTAGCCTTCTCCCTCCCTACATAATAGGGTCTAGACACTACACCATCCTATACGTATAATAGGATCACCACACACTAATCCAACCCTCCTCCTCTTACATAATCATGTATGGTAGGGAACGGGAGCTAACCCCATTTACGTCATTTCTGTCCCTTTTAATATGGTAGATGATACCCCCCCCTTACATCAACGCCGTCCCTTGTAACAGGATAGGTGTTCACGGTATAGACTCCCTTCCATACAGCTAACCTTAGTTTATCACAACTATTTCTCACGAGTTCGATTTTCTGACCAGTCGACACAACAAGACATTACGAGCCTCGGTGTTTCGTCTGGGGTCGAGTCACAAGCGGATGGCAAGTTTTAGAATTCTAAAGTTTATAAATGGTTATGGAATTTTTGCTTGCAAGAATGATATTGATAAATTATACTCCCTTTAACTTTAAGCGAAAAAAATACGAATGATACTCCGTTAGCCATCGACAAAATGTACACAGAACAGATTCGAAACAGGGGTGTAAAACAGTGGCCATGGCTTCTGAGACAGCGAGTTCTCACACAAGGATCTCTGCCCTTCCATATACCTATTTCGAGGCAGAGTCGCACAGCTGAAGTGTTCAATCCTGGGTGTTATACAGTGGTTAGGGTGTCAAGTGTTCAATCCTGGGTGCTAAACAGTGGTTAGGGTGTCAAGTGTTCAATCCTGGGTGCTATACAGTGGTTAGGGTGTCAAGTGTTCAATCCTGGGTGCTACACAGTGGTTAGGGTGTCAAGTGTTCAATCATGGGTGCTACACAGTGGTGAGGGTGTCAAGTGTTCAATCCTGGGTGCTATACAGTGGTTAGGGTGTCAAATGTTCAATCCTGGGTGCTACACGGTGGTGAGGGTGTCAAATGTTCAATCCTGGGTGCTATACAGTGGTTAGGGTGTCAAATGTTCAATCCTGGGTGCTATACAGTGGTTAGGGTGTCAAATGTTCAATCCTGGGTGCTACACAGTGGTGAGGGTGTCAAATGTTCAATCCTGGGTGCTATAGAGTGGTTAGGGTGTCAAGTGTTCAATCATGGGTGCTACACAGTGGTGAGGGTGTCAAATGTTCAATCCTGGGTGCTATACAGTGGTTAGGGTGTCAAATGTTCAATCCTGGGTGCTATACAGTGGTTAGGGTGTCAAGTGTTCAATCCTGGGTGTTCTGCAGTGGTTAGGGGATCATAACACTTGTCATACCATTGACCTTTCCGTCCAGGGTTCCCCCCTTAACACTTTGTCCCCATTCCCACCCGTTCCTCTTTGCCTATACCCTCTTCCTCATCACCTTCCTACCTACCCTCCCTCCTACCCTATTAACCCCTTTCCTCTCGTATGTCTCCCAAAGTCAATAGTAATTAAGAGACGAACTTTTTTTTTATCAATCTTCTCCCTTTACGTTAACGCGGTGAGGAGTGTGTGTATGTGTGCGTGTGTGTGTGTGTAACTCTGCACCAGCAGAAGCTGTGAGCGAAGAGCAGAAGGCGTTGTCATCGATCACGTAGATACCCTCACCCAACGTTGGTCACTCCATCGGAGAAATCTTTTCATCGAGTCATTTGTTTCCTCGAAGAATAAAAGTCGGGTTTTACAGAGATCATATAAACTCTAATGCGGTGACAAAAAGTGCGTAGTTTGCCGGTTTACAAACCCCACCACCAACTATGCATGTCAATGTATTTACGTGGTTATTACCGTGGTTCGTCTTACTGACGCACCGACAACGAATGAAATGGACATACATTCGTGTTGGTTTTCCCAGCATTAACGAACTGTTCGTGGATTCCCTGAACATATTAAGGGGCATTATGTGGCCTTTTTAATGACACGAACTATCATGTGATTTAGCTGTTAAGTGAATAGACACGTTCGCAGCCCAGCTCATAAAGTGAGTCGCGTATTACAGGCGTCCCTAAGTCAACCCATCCCTCCGTGATTTAATCAGTAGGTAATCAAAGCTACGATTATATGATGAAGCAAATTGGTTTAAGAAATGATCAAGTACAATTAGCCAGGTGGAGATGCCAATCCACGGAAGGTGTGAAGTCTTCTTCCTTCACATGAATCACAACGAATCTACGAAACACGAAATGTTCTGAAATACGCTCAAAAACAAAAGATAAGGCGAAATATATTGCTGAAAAAGATATAGAATTTACTTATAGTTTTTGCTATCCTGAGTGTCATGATGAAAAATATTGAACGATATTCCACCAAGGATAAAAGCGCATGTCTGGTTGTTCTGCTACGGTAAAAAGAAAAAAATGGGAAAAATCGTGAACGATCCTTTTCCTTTCCATTTATTTTTAACTCGTGTGAGATGGAACAGCACAGAAGGAATTATGAGAGACGGTAGCATACACATCTATCTATCTATCACATATATATATATATATATATATATATATATATATATATTTTTTTTTTTTTTTTTTTTTTTTTATACTTTGTCGCTGTCTCCCGCGTTTGCGAGGTAGCGCAAGGAAACAGACGAAAGAAATGGCCCAACCCCCCCCCCCCCATACACATGTACATATACACGTCCACACACGCAAATATACATACCTACACAGCTTTCCATGGTTTACCCCAGACGCTTCACATGCCTTGATTCAATCCACTGACAGCACGTCAAACCCTGTATACCACATCGCTCCAATTCACTCTATTCCTTGCCCTCCTTTCACCCTCCTGCATGTTCAGGCCCCGATCACACAAAATCTTTTTCACTCCATCTTTCCACCTCCAATTTGGTCTCCCTCTTCTCCTCGTTCCCTCCACCTCCGACACATATATCCTCTTGGTCAATCTTTCCTCACTCATTCTCTCCATGTGCCCAAACCATTTCAAAACACCCTCTTCTGCTCTCTCAACCACGCTCTTTTTATTTCCACACATCTCTCTTACCCTTACGTTACTTACTCGATCAAACCACCTCACACCACACATTGTCCTCAAACATCTCATTTCCAGCACATCCATCCTCCTGCGCACAACTCTATCCATAGCCCACGCCTCGCAACCATACAACATGGTGGAACCACTATTCCTTCAAACATACCCATTTTTGCTTTCCGAGATAATGTTCTCGACTTCCACACATTTTTCAAGGCTCCCAAAATTTTCGCCCCCTCCCCCACCCTATGATCCACTTCCGCTTCCATGGTTCCATCCGCTGACAGATCCACTCCCAGATATCTAAAACACTTCACTTCCTCCAGTTTTTCTCCATTCAAACTCACCTCCCAATTGACTTGACCCTCAACCCTACTGTACCTAATAACCTTGCTCTTATTCACATTTACTCTTAACTTTCTTCTTCCACACACTTTACCAAACTCAGTCACCAGCTTCTGCAGTTTCTCACATGAATCAGCCACCAGCGCTGTATCATCAGCGAACAACAACTGACTCACTTCCCAAGCTCTCTCATCCCCAACAGACTTCATACTTGCCCCTCTTTCCAGGACTCTTGCATTTACCTCCCTAACAACCCCATCCATAAACAAATTAAACAACCATGGAGACATCACACACCCCTGCCGCAAACCTACATTCACTGAGAACCAATCACTTTCCTCTCTTCCTACACGTACACATGCCTTACATCCTCGATAAAAACTTTTCACTGCTTCTAACAACTTGCCTCCCACACCATATATTCTTAATACCTTCCACAGAGCATCTCTATCAACTCTATCATATGCCTTCTCCAGATCCATAAATGCTACATACAAATCCATTTGCTTTTCTAAGTATTTCTCACATACATTCTTCATAATATATATATATATATATATATATATATATATATATATATATATATATATATATATATATATATATATACAATCCATTCTCTCTTTTCTGGGTCTGTTAGCTCTCAGGAAGCCGGCCACGTCCACCGAGTGAGACCACAGGTCGTAAAGTGTGGTTTTCTATGTGTGTGTGTGTGTGTGTGTGTGTGTGTGTACAGGGCTACTAAACGGTAAGTGTTTCACGCTCTTTCAGTGTGGTGGTTGCACTTTCAGCACGACGGGTCTCGAGATACATTGAAACTGTGTGTGTGTGTGTGTGTGTGTGTGTAATGCTGGAGTGATGGGTGGTGTTACCAGTGCGGTGAGGCAGGAGTGGTAGTGCTTGTGGTTGGTTGGAGCCATTTGTGTGGCGAGAGGTTTGTGTGTAATGTGGTGGCGGTGGTAGAGTGACTGGGTCATTAAGCCGTGCTGTGAAGGCGAGATGTTTTTGTTTGAATTTTCAAAATTGTGGATCAGCTTATCAAGGATTGTATATACTGATGAAAGCATTAAGAGTGGGCGTTTATATTATTACACTAATTATTATCATTGTTATCATTATTAATACTCAGGTCTTATCACAACGGGGTCTTGTGTGTGTAAAAAAAAGAAATCCTTACAGAGGTCTATGCCACTTCCTTATTCACTTCCTTTTATATCTTCACTATGCCACATCCTCCCTCACTTCCTTCCCTTCACATCTTCACTATTCCTCCCCTAGATTTCCTATGCGAGTGTCGGTGGCACTACCACACACCAATATCCACCATCCCTCCCTCCCTCCCTCAGCTATCATCGTCTGAAGTGCTTCCCCCACCTCTGCCGCCGCCCTGGCTTTGTGTGTGTGTGTGTGTGTGTGTGTGTGTGTGTGTGTGTGTCGGGTAGCTACAACCTGGCAGGCAATTACAGCGAACTTAGGGAGTTGTCAGGTAGAGGACGTCCCTCGTTCTTCTCCCAGGACGTATGCCATGGTGAGGCAGGGAGGAGGAGGAAGGAGGGTAGGTTGGCTGGCCACCGCTCGCTTTTAATCTGTGACATCCCCCCTGAGCGTGGCTCTCCTGACCTGAGGTTCGAGCCGTGACTCATGTGTCATGACCTGAGGGCTGACCCCTGATTCAGCTCTCCTTACCCGAGGTCGTGTGGTAAATGACCCTCAGTAAAAGCGAGGTCGACTCTGAAAATAAAAGCAATCCCAACCCAAGAACTTAACCCACCTAATCTAACCTTCATCTAAATCAAGCTAATCTAAACCTATTCCAAACAAAACTATCCTAAAACCTAGCCCAAGCTAAACTAACTTAACCTAAACCAAACTTAAATTGAACTAAAGGATTCCTAGCCTAACTTAACCTAACCTAGCAGCCTAGTTTTCTAGGAAAGAATCGCTACTGGTGCAAAAACGTTCCATCAATTATATCGAATTTGATTATGTGATTTTCTCCGATGTTAATATCAGATTCGCCTTAACCTTAAGGCACGAACTGGCTCACCTTTAACCTCTCAGCTAAGATGAAGTCACGTACCCCTTAACCTTTCAACTAAGACGAACTCGTGTGCCCTTAACCTCTCAGCTTAGACGAACTCTCTCACCCTTAACTCCTCACTAGATCACAATACACCGTAGGCACAGCACAGAAACACCAGTCGACTGTGCACAGTCAAATATCCTCCATGATAATTATCCCGAAGATATCTTTATGGCCAGAGTCTATTTCCAGTTATATCCTCATTAAGATTTTGAGAAAGATATGTCGTCTTTAAGTCTAGCTTTGAAAAAAATATTTTCAAAGAGCACAAACTATTTTCTGTTCACAACATTGGACCAACAGATCAGACCTCCTCCACGCTCATAAGGGTAATCAGTATACATAAATCATGTATTGGGCATAATTGGAAACATACAGAAAGGGTTATCATGAACCCTATTTTCATTCCATTTCAAGACAAACGTTTCGGGTGATTTAGTCGACTCATCGTGTTGACACTGCTAATGGCTTTAGTAATCATCTGAAACGTTTATCCAGAAAGGGACATAAAATGCTGGGCCTTATCAGCCAGGCTGTATGTATCCCAGTACGCCCTCGCCTCTCAGCTAGAGGTAGTCAGTTTATAGAGTTGACTCATACAGACCTACCTACCAGCAGCTACTGGCTCACACAGACCTACCTGCCAACAGCTGCTGGCTCACACAGACCTGCCAACAGCTACTGGCTCACACAGACCTACCAACACTTACTGGCTCACACAGACCTACCAGCAGCTACTGGCTCACACAGACCTGCCAACAGCTACTGACTCACACAGACCTACCAACAGCTACTGGCTCACTCAGACCTACCAGCAGCTACTGGCTCACACAGACCTGCCAACAGCTACTGGCTCACACAACCCTGCCAACTGCTGGCTTACACATACCTACCAACTACTGACTCACAAAGACCTACCAACAGCTACTGGCTCACACAGACCTACCAGCAGAGACTAGCTCACACAGACCTGCCAATAGCTGCTGGAGAGTGAGGCAAGGTCACCGAGAGCAAGCTGGGGAGGACAGAGATGCATGACTGCCACCTCCCCGGCCCCATGGCTTGGGTGTTCATCCAGACCCTCGTAAAGTCCGTCAGTCATATTTTTCCCCCGCCTGGCGGATGGATGCGAATGCCTTAACTAGGTTTGTGTTTTGGCGATAAACACCGCACTGCAGCCCCACACCTCATCACGGAAGAGGTGCAAAAAAGATGAATATTTCGTGAACGTATTTTGAAAAGCGGGTGACGAAGGGGTACTCTCATTTCTTTCAGAATCATTTATAAACTATTCATGAATATCGACGTCAGATTAAGAGCAACTGGTGTCAAAATATAATCTCTTAACACCAATTTTCACATTCAAACAGAACTTGTCTCCGACAACTCCCTTACCTAACTTTCTAAAAGATTCCAAACACCGAAATTTAGGATTAGACACACAGAACCGCAATCAACCACCGATGGATCTCCTCTCTTCCACTCCTACTAGTAGGATTTAGATAGAAACATCCCATTTCAAGATAACTAACTTGAAGGCGAATCTCTCTCCGAATCCACGTAGACATCCAACTTCTAGATACGGATCTCACGTGACGTACATCACGAACGGAAACAAAACAGGATCTGACGTAGTTATGTCTGCCATAAGACTCCCCCATCCCATCTCAAAGTCGGTTCCTATCATTCTCCAACTGGTGCCTCATCTAACCCCCAGACCTAACGTATGGTACTAATACCTTGAACTCGCTGCCGAGTCAATACTTAAGAGCTCTTTCAGAAGGACCACAAACCTATAGTTTCAGTCGTTAAACTACTTAAAACCTATGACCACAAACACTTGTATGTGTGATATTCACATGTTCAGGACAATCTACTGCAACCAGAATCTTTCATCACGTCTATTACATGAACGTAACTAATCTATATTTTACGCGACCCGACTAAACTTTAAATCTACCAGACAGAGTACAAGACATAGCATTACCATTGAAATTCAAAGGTATAAAGGTTATAGATTAAGTTGTTTATAACCCAAACTAAAGATTTCCTATCCTTATATACGTGTAAAGACGTATTCAAATCATTTATCTAGATATATGCATTTCCAATACCCAACACAGATAACTGAATAAGTGTATAAATGTTTTCAAAAAGTCCTGCGTGTATTTATGCCTTGGGCGATATATTCTTTACGCCTTATCACGATTTAATTCCCTGTGGCATTAGATTACAATTAAATGCATCATTTATCCTCGTTATCAAATACACCATCTCATGTTGATTTGCACACACACACACACACACACACACACATACACACACACACACACACACACACACACACACGCTATTATTACTAATATCTTTATCATTTATACTTTATTGTCGTTTCTCGCGTCATTGAGGTAGCGCCAGGAAACATACGAAGAAAGACTTATCCACTCACACGTACATATATCCAACTCCTGTTTTACTTCCCAAAAGAAATTATATATATATATATATATATATATATATATATATATATATATATATATATATATATATATATATATATATATTACAAGATTTTGCCAGACGAGGAGTTAACGTGTAGGGCTCACTGCTTGTTGCATCATCCTGTTCCTCTCCGCCACCAAGCATACTGCTCAGTTGCCAATCACAGGGTCATCACAGACTGACCTCTACAGTAAAATCTAGTGGTTCTTTCTTCCGCTTCTCCTTTAAATGCGTCTGTAGCTGCTCCATGGACATTTCAACTGGTTTTACATGGAATTATCTTGTTTTATAGACATTCGTATTCTCTTTGTCTAATGTTCTAATGGTATTGTGTCACTTATAATTTCAGACTTGGTAATTATATAATCCTTGCCGAGAAGGTTTCAGATTTAACAAGTTATTTATGCTTTCAATTTGCTGTCTAGTGTACATCATAATGTATTTATCCTCTCTTTTTTTTTTTTTTTGCCTACGCTGTAAAATTAGAGTTCCTTCAATCTCTTTGCAATATAGTTCATTCGTTTCACGTCAAGAATTTCCTTTACCTAGTATTTATGAAATTCTTTCAAACCTGTTTCAATTCTCTTAACTGATGGCCATATGATACGAATATACAAAAAAGAGGAACGCATTACGATTCTCATCTGTACCTTCGTCTCTCGTGGCGCAATTGCGATGGAGACGCACGCCTAGCCTCTTATCCCTAACACGTCTTAAGCAAATTAATTGTAACTTCGATGTATGGTTAGTCGAAGTCATAGGTACACACACCTTCGCTCTCCACTCTCATCGTAATCTTATACTAACAGTACCTCAACCATCTCAGGTGTCCTTTCTTTTCGAACCCCCTGCATCAAACGCAGACCATCACAGACCCATCCCTGAACAGCTCAGCCTTCAGACGTGGATGACGATGAGGTTATCATCCATCCTGGACTGACTGACCGACACCGACTATCTCGCATCCATCACGGGTGACGACGCAAAGGACAAAATGAAGCACGTCAAACACGGGTGAACTACGTCATGCTCCTACGTCACTCTCTCTCCCCTCTTGACGTCACTAACGAGGCGGGGCGTATCCCACCATCGTCCAGGGTCATCCAGGTCTCCATAAAACCACTGTGACATCATTGACGAATAGACTTCATCAATGGCTTCATCAATTGAACCATCAACCATGCAACTGGATCTTTTACAAAGGCAAATAGATGGATGGAATGGGTGGTTGTTACCAACTAGGCAGATAGATGGAATGGGTGGTTCTTACCAACTAAGCAGATAGATGGAATGGGTGGTTCTTACCAACGAAGCAGACAGATGGAATGAGTGGTTCTCACCAACTAAGTAGATAGAATGGGTGGTTCTTGCCAGCTAGACAGAAGGAATGGGTGGTTCTTACCAGCTAAGTAGATGGAATGGGTGGTTCTTACCAACTAGGCAGATAGATGGAATGGATGGTTGAAAATATAACAACTCAGTAGAACAAACCAGTTGTTCTCTCCGTCCATGTTCAGTCTGTGACTTAAAATTTGTTTAAAGATGAACTGGGGGGAAAAATAACATGGTGTATTCATGGTGGATGAGATATATGAACTTGTGAATGTCACAGTTGGTGACGATTTATTCCAGTGGTGCTACCACAGTGGGTGTAGTGTCAGAAGCCAGTTCCAGCAGTGTTAGCACAAGCTGTAACTGCGTCAGCACCAACTGTAGCTGCGTCAGCACCAGCTGCAGTAGCGTCAGCACGAGCTGTAACTGCGTCAGCACCAGCTGCAGTAGCGTCAGCACGAGCTGTAACTGCGTCAGCACCAGCTGCAGTAGCGTCAGCACGAGCTGTA
Organism: Panulirus ornatus; assembly: GCF_036320965.1. Lineage (NCBI taxonomy): Eukaryota > Metazoa > Arthropoda > Malacostraca > Decapoda > Palinuridae > Panulirus > Panulirus ornatus. The sequence goes on from NC_092229.1 coordinate 7,335,676, forward strand.
GCTGCGTCAGCACCAGCTGTAGCTGCGTCAGCCCCAGCTGTAGCTGCGTCAACACCAGCTGCAGTAGCGTCAGCACCGGCTGTAGCTGCGTCAGCACCAGCGGCAATAGTGTCACCACCAGCTACAGATGTCAGCACCAGCTGCTGTATTGTCAAAATCAGCGACAACAACGTCAGCACCACCAGCTGTAGCATTGTCCAAACCACCTGTAGCAGTTTCACCACCAGCTGCAAAAGTGTCAGCACCCACTACAGTGGCGTCAGCACCAACTGAAGCAGTGTCAGCAAGAGCAGCACCTGTGTCACCACCAGCTGAGACGGTGTCAGCCCCAACGGCACTAGCGTCAGCACCAGCTTACAGCACTACCAACGCCGGCTGCTGTAGCGTCAGCACTACCAACGACAGCAGCAGGTGTCAGCGACAGGAGCACTGAGCGTCAGCCCTTCTAGCCGCTGACTTTGTTTATAGGTTAAATAAGCTTATATGATTATATTGTCGCGTGCGGGGAAATGATAATTACCTGCCTGCAAAGGTAATTAGCCACCTTCATTATGATAAGTGCAAATTATGATAATTATCCGGTCTAGCATAATAAGAGACTTGTCCCGCGCGCGGAGTGGGCTTGCTTGTGTCCAGGGGCGGAAGACGCGACGGTCCCCTCCCTTCCACTGGGTCTCGCACGGGGTGGGCTGGTGTCCACGGACGGTGGGCGCTTCCCACAGGTCGCTGGTGGTGTGGGCTGGTGTCCACGGACGGTGGATACCTCCCACAGGTCCCTGATGGTGTGGGCTGGTGTCCACGGACGGCAGGCGCCTCCCACAGGTCGCTGGTGGTGTGGGCTGGTGTCCACGGACGGCAGGCGCTTCCCACAGGTCCCTGGTAGTGTGGGCGGGTGTCCACGGACGGTAGGCGCCTCCCACAGGTCCCTGGTAGTGTGGGCGGGTGTCCACGGACGGCAGGCGCCTCCCACAGGTCGCTGGTGGTGTGGGCTGGTGTCCACGGACGGTGGGCGCCTCCCACAGGTCCCTGGTAGTGTGGGCGGGTGTCCACGGACGGTAGGCGCCTCCCACAGGTCGCTGGTGGTGTGGGCTGGTGTCCACGGACGGTGGGCACCTCCCACATGTATCACACGGGGTTGGCTTGTGGCCACGAACGATGATCAAGTGTTAACGAGGTATAACTTATTTCCTGGGTCTAGTTTACTCCAATTTCCACGTATTTCCGAAAGGAAATAAGATAACCAATTCCCACCGATGGAAGAATTAAACTCACTTTTTTATCTTGAAAATACTTTAACTTCTTTTCCACAATTCCTTTGGTCTTGAAAATACTTCCCCCTCTTTTTTTTCCACGATCCCTTTGGTCCACTCGGGAAGAATCTATCATCCCCATATCATACATCCTTAAAAGATCATCTATTGTTTTATCGCTTAAGATCACTATTTCAAGTCCTCCTCCACCCGTGGAAAAAGAAAAACAAGGGTTTCGGGTAAACTTGCTGAGGGAGTTCGACAGATCGAAGAGGAGAACGCAGGGAAGGACTCTAAGCAGAAGACAGCCCCCTCCCACACTCACCCGCAGCCCCTTGAAGTGAACACTGAGATTTTTGAGCCAACTACACTACTAGGGTAGGTACTCAGCCAAGCATAGATGCAGGGAGCTCCTCCCACACACACGCACACACGAGGTAAGCCTTCGTGGGGGCGGGCGACTCACTCATGCCTTCAATGTCACCAAAACTCTCACCATCGAAAGGAAAGCTTGACGTGTGGGCATTTCTCCCACCCAGTTCTCTATCTTGACGTAGACCAACACGAGT